>NC_056735.1:42497849-42575349 GCF_019279795.1 Protopterus annectens
GCTTGCAAGGGTGCTGTGGGGTTTAGGGGGTTTTGGTCAACTCTCTGACAGCAGTATGACAGTGCACCGGCATCCTTGATGTCCTCAGCAGTCTCAGACATGGGCAGGTTGAGCACAGTGAAGGCTACAGTGGGTCCAGTAGACCTAGCAAATGAGAAGATCATGTGGTGTCAGCTGATAATCACCTGATAGACTTCGGTGCTTCAGTATTTCACAATAATAAGTGCAGTAGGCATATTTATTACATTTCTATGCCAACACATCCTAAACGTATGCTGTTCACTGCCTGCACAAAATTAACCTGTTTGCGTACATTTTTCACACAGACAGGCAGCATTCCTGTGGTGTGTACCATGAGCAAAGCTGTCTTATTAAATTTCCTCACTTAAAGACAAAGAAGTTCTGTGGGGTATGCTGTAAATTGCTGACTGGAGGACACCTATATTTTATCTGCCTTCATGCCAGGTGATGACCATTGATAGACTGTTAAAATCCATTGCTGCTTCAGCTGAGGGAATGGTGTTGGTTACCAAAGTCACAGCAATACCAATGACAATTCTACCAGTAAAATAGCTGACCAGAGAGGAAGACCTGAAGGTGTACATTTTAGGCTTCCAGCAGTGCATCCTGTAAGGGGAATAGAACTGAAGTGATTGGGCTAGAATCCCCTCAGCTCACTCAACTATGGAGCCTTTAAATGCCTTCTTAAACTTAGAAGGAACCAAATGTCAGGATTATGAAAAAGCAAAAAGATATTGTTATCCAGAGCTGGTATGACCACCGAGACACAAGCTCAAAAGTTTCATAGCTGGACATTATGTCCAAACAAAACAGTAAGATTTCAATTATGTGATTTAAAACATACTTAAGTATGGATAGACCATGAGGGTCAACAAGCAAAGAAAACAACTTCAAAAATTATAGCCAGTGATTAACGCATTTCAAAGTTACTACCCTAATGACACTTAAAATGTTGTTGCACCAGTAGAGAGATTGTTACATAGTGAAACAATGTTTAAAACTGAACAGTGTAGACTTATAGCAAAACATGTTCACATTCTGGTAACAAATAGGAAGCATCAAGTTTAGACATAGTTAGATTTTGTACCAGTAACGTTAGACTGTGAAAGATATAACCACAGAAAAGTATTGTACTAATGATGGTATTCCCATGGAATTTGAGTGGTGCAGTGGTGTAGTGGTTAATGTTGTCACCTCAAAGCAAGAGGTTCTCTGGTTCAATTCTCAGCTGAGGTGCCTCCTGTGCAGAGTCCTCCCTGTGTTTACATGGGTTTTCTCCAGGTAGTCTGGTTTCCTTGCACATGTGTGTGTAGCAATTTTTCCCCTGGCCTCTGCTGAAAATAGGCTCTGTTCTAGTCAGACTTCCCTAATCAACAAATGTTAAATAAATAAATTTGTAAGAATAGTGGAATAAGCCTTTAGCTGTTGTGCTACTGCAAAGTTAAGTGTTATGCCTTACTTGATGACAGACAGCTACAAGAACCAAACCAGTACAAGGGATGAGTCACATTGTAAAGTATTGTGGCTTGAAAATGTTGAAAAACATGGAGTAAAAATGGCTGGTAGAAATGAAGAGAGGGCATCACTCACTGAAAAGATACATTCCAAGGGAATGAATAAAAATTATGAACGCACACGCACAACCTTCCTGTCAAGCTTAAACAGAAAGCCTACAAAATGGAATATTCTGAACAGCTGGTAGGTGTTTGGTGTGAGAAACGTATTAATAAGGCAGATGTCAATAGCATAATAAAAAGAAGACAAAACAGTACATGGTCAGTGTTTTAAACCCATTTCTTCCTGTATAAAACAAAAAAAAAATTTCTTGTAAAGGAAGATTCTTGGCAACAAGTAATTGTTAGCATGGGAAAAATAAAATGGAAGAAAAACTGTTTTATCATTCAGACCTAGAAAGGAAAATAATAAGCAAACCGAATACGACAGATCTAACTAAACAATATTGGCATGAGTTGTCCTTCTTATCTAAGCCGGATATACTTTGAGAAGTTACATCGGGAAGATGACACATTAAGCAGGGCAAGATAAAACAAAACTAGAGTTACAGAAGTAGAAACTGGACAAAATGCTCCTAACTGGATGAATAACAAAATGAATTACAGTACAGATTAAGTAAACAATGTAACAGCTATAATATACTGCCATTGCCTAGATATTTCAGAAATCTTGTGATGAAGTTAACACATTGTCACATTCTAGGGGAAGACCTAGATATGGACAAGTCTAAAAAGAGGATCTTAGAAAGGTTTTCCTGGCCAAGAATCATGAAAAAAATGGATAGCTTATGCTTCTAGATACCCTTAATGCCAGAAGACAGCCTCTTGCCCAGACTTTAAAAATCCTATTTCATTACAATGCTTATGAGAGAAATACAGTTTGAATGTATTGTATCAACAGTGTTGGGCTGTTGTCAAGGTCCAGCAATGAATTTCAATACATGTTAAGGCTTAGGCCACATTAACAATTGATGTAGGGACAATGGTCTCAAATTAAATGTAAAAAAATGTAGTATAGTACTTTCGTTGATAATTTGTTTACATTTCTGTGCGGAGTCCACATGTCCTCCCTGCATTCGCATGGATTTCCTCTGAGTGCTCCAGTTTGCTCCCACATTCCAATGACAAGCATCTGGATCATTTTAACTGGGTTAATGAACTGGTTAGATGTCAGCTATGACTCAGCTTTTAGTCATCCAGAAGATACAATGTACAATCAGCATCAAACAGCTTAAGTTTTGTTACAGCTCGAAATATTAACGTACCTCAGGTATAATAAGTAGAAAGCAAGTTAACAGATATTAAGTCGATTATATTTTTACAGGATTAGTAGCTGAATATAAGCCATTTAATGGAAGAACATGTAATTCAACTAGAATTGTGCATTTCTGGAATTCTATCTAGCCGTTATCATTAAAGCAAGTTCGGGTGGTTTCATTCTGAACATCTTCTTCTAGTTTGGTAGTGAAAACCTTATGAATTGCTCCAGTTCTAACTTCATTTGGAGAATCTTCCATGTGTTTGGGTTGGTATAATGGTTATGGTTTTCATCTCAGTGACACAAAGTACAGTGTTTGATTCTCACTAAGGGGAAAGTGGCTAAGCTTAAAATGGTCTCCAAGGGCAGCTACCCTAGCAGTTACCTGTAATCTATGAACCTATGTTGCAAGCTTAGAAAGTGCTCTTTAATCAATGACTGTTCTGCATCGAGATCCAATCAGAGTAATGCCATGTTTCTGTGTACCTCTCAGGCCACAGGATGGTCAGGTAGTACCTATGTGGAAGACATTGTTCTAATTCTATTATTTTATATAAAAGGGTACATAAAAAGATTTCAGCTCTTTTAAGCACAGCCAGCCATTTAAATCCCTTCATGGGATACAGTACGATTGTGTATGTCTGCAAGTAATACAAACTGACGTATTTTGCTTTCCAAAACCTGCATTTTTTGAGTATTTGGGTCTGAGTGAAGTGCAGAGAGAGGTAGGACATATAAAATGCTTCCAAGTGCACGTGTGGTTTGCAATGGCATGCAGATGGTGAAAACAGAGGAGTAAATCTGTAGCAGAATTTAAATTAAGATGACATTTTACTTACAACTGTGTCTGTATGCAGTGTGGATGACAGGAAAGAATCCAGACAAATGGCAAGGTATTTTTGTTGTTGTACAACTGGAATTGAGATGTTTGTACTATCTTTTAATGTGATCTGGTTTTGTGGGGTGGCAAATAACATTAGACTTGATTTGTGGGGTTAATAATTAGTCTGTTCAATATCCAGCTGCAGTTGACAGACGTTTTCTTGGATAGATTATTGTGGTCTCATCTTAGTTTTCTTTGATGTTAATAACAGCATATGATATCAGTGTTCTGAAGCCAAGGAAAGATATAATAGATCTCTGTAGTTAGTTTAATGTGAGGAAAGTACTAGTTCTGGCAAAAACTAAAATTGACTTCTAAATCTGAAGTTGAGGTAGATGAAATGTGGACTAAACCATAAAAATAACAAGTAGGTTAAGAAATAATTGAATTAGAGCCTGGCAGAACAGACCTTATTCAGCACCGTATTGACATTCTTCCAGGTTAAAAAGTTAACTTACAACTTTAAAGTACAATAGATTCACAGAAAACATTTGTGATGGAGGAAGGACAAAAGATGCTTAAGATGGGGAGGATAGTGGTATCAAAAGGCAAGTGAAATGCCCACCAGGAGCATAGCCAGACCTAGCAAATCTGCTGCCCTGTCAAAAAATGATATTCCAGGACCAAAAAAAAAAATCTCTTCAGGCCTGACTGCAAATGCAATAGTTGACACAAAATTGGAGATGCACCACTGACTGATCATGCCCCTAACACTTTGCACGTGAAGTGGCTGCCCCCTTCAACCCACCTTAGATATGCTTCTGCCCAGAGTTAGTCCCAAAGTTGAAACTATTAGGTTCTGTAATGAAGAGCATTTTTAAATGTAATTGTTACTCATTGCCCGGAAAGATGAATGCCCAGAAAGGTTGGGAAAGGCAAGAGTCTTAATCACACTAGATCTAACAAAAAGATGCTGGCAGATCCCTATAATGGCTGAAGTCAAAGAAAAGACAGCCTTTTAAGCATGAATTATTGCAGCAAACCATCCTTTCCACCATGCTACATGGTGCCTTTTTGATGTTTTGGAGATTAATGGACAGAGTCCTAAAGTCCCATGTCAAACATGCTGCTGCTTCTGTAGGTAACTAATAATACCCTCAGAAGATTAGGACTTCTTTGGTACAGGCTGTATGGAGCTCTCCGAGATGAGCCGTTACTGTTAATGCCTCAAAGAGCATGTAGGTCATTAGGAGGGGTATTATTAGACACCACATCTCAAAAGCAGACTTCACTCTTCTTAAGACTGAGATGGTATCCTTTAAGCCCACTGTGCCAGTGGATACCACATCCCATAATGCCGAATCCTTCACAAATGCTTTCTATGGACATCTCCAAGAATGCATGGATCATGCAATCCCAAATAAATCCAAGTCCCTCTCCACCAAAGGCAAGCGTCCTGTCTGGGGGACCTCAGCCATTAACAAATTGTATAACAAAAGAAGGAAGCTACTGCACGTCAGAGCAAAATCCCATGAAGGGAAGACATCTCTGATCAACATTAGCAAAAAACTACGTTCTCTCATAAAAACATCCAAGGCCAACTTTGAGAGAAAAATCGCTAAGGACACCAAAGATAACCACAAAGCCTTCTTCAGCTATGTTAGAAACCTGGGCGGAAACCCTCAGATATGCTCAGAGTTAGTTCACAACAACAAAAAATACACTGAACCCACAGATATTGCCAACATTCTGGCTGACAGATTCAGTGCAAATTTCTCCCCTCCCTCACCCCCAAAAGAAGAAATACTTATCCCAGCTGAATTTAATCTCCCTGTCATCTCAGATGTCCAAGTGAGAACCGCCCTAAACAAAGCTAAAAACACAGCATCAATGGGACCTGACGGTATCCTGGGTTGTGTGTTACGTGAACTCCAAGAGGAGCTAAACCCACACATAAAAATGCTATTTAACCTTAGCCTTACTTCGGGATATGTACCTGAACACTGGCGTACAGCAACAGTGGTCCCACTCCACAAAAGGGGTGCCTCTACAGACTCTGGGAACTACCGCCCCATAAGCTTAACCAGCCTGGTCTGCAAAGCTATGGAAAGAATCATTATGGAACTCATAAACAGAGACATAGGGGACCTACAGACACTTGACCCCATCCAGTTCGGCTTTGTAAAGGGCAGATCCTGCCTTTTGAACCTGGTTGACTTTTTCGAAACAGTCACTAGAGCCATTGATGAGGGCAAAGCAGTCCATACAGCCTACCTGGACTTGGCTAAGGCCTTTGACATAATACCCCACTCAGGCATCATAGATAAGCTCAACAGCTTAAACGTAAACCCTTATGTCACTAGATGGGTTGCAAACTGGCTAAAGGACAGAACCCATAAAGTTAAAATTGCTGGAGCAATGTCAGACTCAAAACCAGTCACAAGTGGTGTCCCACAGGGATCTGTCCTGGGACCCCTCTTGTTCGGCATTTATTTCTCAGATGCTAAAGCAAACATGGGAGGGTTGTGGCTGACAAAGTTCGCAGATGACTGCAAACTAGGTGCCATAGTCGATACACCAGCGGACACATACATCCTACGAAAAGGCCTCACAGAAAAGGACAACTGGTGCCGGAGTCACGGCCTTAAACTAAATGCCAAAAAATGTATAGTTATCCCCTTTGGGAAAAACAAAGTACCCACAAATTATCACATAGACAGCAACCCACTGAGTATGGAAAAAGTAATCAGAGACCTAGGGACCTAAGTCGACAGTGACCTCTCATTTGACACCCACGTTGCCAAAGTGGTTAGAAAAACATTCTACCTTGCACACCTCATCATGAAGGGATTCACATCCAGATCCAAGGATGTCATTGTACCCCTATACTCCTCCCTCATCAGACCCATGATTGAGTACAATGCCCCATTTGGCATGTACCTCACCCGGCATTTGCAACAGCTGGAGAGACCACAAAAGTACCTCACCAAGAGGATCAAGGGTCTCCAACATATGTCTTATTCTGCCAGACTAAAGAAACTTCAGCTCTATTCAGTAGCATACCGCCTGCTCAGAGGTGATCTCTGCCTGACATACAAGGCCATGTCCAATCAGGATCTGATGGACATGCTCCACCTCAAAAAATCCAAATCCATCAGGACCACGAGAGCTAAAGACTTAAACCTTGGCACAAGTATGAATAGGGCATGCTGGAGGGATAGATTCATAACCCAGAGGCTTCCCATGCATCGGAACAAGATCCCAGTTCGTATTAGGCAGAGCCCCTCACTGACTCTCTTCAAGAGAAATCTTGATGAGTGGATGGGAGATCGTAAGTTTACCCCAGGGGTCACATCTGTGTCACTGCTAGACAGGGGCACAGTAAACTAATTCTGTTATATAAGGGGACCTTCATTGTGTCACTACTAGACAGAGGCACAGTATTCTAAATTTATTCTGTACATTTTTGTACCATTTCATGGGGTGGCAAAAGCCACATCACTATGGCTAGGCTTACAAATGCCCCAGGGCAGATAGCCTAGTACTATACTATGAAACTATGAAACATGAAAAACGTGAATCTCTGTTCCTTGCACGATGAAGCAAGTAAGGCATTCTTAAGTTAGCTGAGTAATATCAAACATACCTGTCTCATGTTGCATCAATAGCGTGATCTCTTTGATAGCTGACAAAATGGAAGACACCTGTTAAAGTAAACTGGACTCTAGAGGCAGATAATTTATTTATTTATATATTTATTTATTTAACATTTGTTTACCAGGTTGGTCCGACTGGACAACAGTGTCCATTTTCAGTGGAGGCCTGAGGAGAAAAGCTCCAGGAAAGTACATTTTTTGCTAATACATGCCAAGTACAAAAAGGACAATGTTTACAATACAACTTATTTGTGTCTATTTACAGTCTGGAAGAGATCAGTAAAGCAATTTATATACATAGGAGATTAATTGACAAAAATATATACATGAGAGATGAAATTAACACATAACTAAAGTACAAATACAGTACAATATGGCAAATTTTGTAAACCTCTACAGTACATTTATTATGTCATCTAACAGAATACTGTTTACAACTGTGAGGAAGACCTTGGGATGTAGATAAGGGAGAAGGAGGTTACAGGGATTATAGAGTGAATAGAAGTGTAATTAGAGGTTCTATCTGAGTGAGGGAAGTTATCCAGGGTTAGTACATGAGCAAATCCAAGTGGGTGTTAGATTATCTTTTAGTAGTTTCTAAACTTGGTGGTGCTGGAGGGGGATCTGATGTCTATGGGTAGGGAGTTCCAGACTTTGTCAATACTGTTTGAGTACAGAGAGTCACCAGCATTATTGCTACATTTAGTGATGTTTAGCAGGTTTTGAAGCACAGGGTCCGGTTACTGAAATAGTGACAAAGTAGGCCTTTGAGAGCGGGTGCTTTTTTCAGGTTGGTTGAGTATTTGCTGGGCCATGGAGAGCTGGTTAAAAATTAGTAGGTTGGGGAATTCTAGCCATGAGAGTTCTTTGAGAGTGTGACAGTGATGGGATCTGCCGCTAGCATTTGTAGCCAACTTTGCAATTTTATTATAGCAGCCATCTAGTTTGTTTATGTAAGTTTTCCTGAGGATGGTAAGGATGGGAGGTGCATATAGGAGTGTGGAGAGAAGGTGGGTTCTAACAATGGAGATTTTGGATTCGTCTGTGAGGAAAAGTTTGCTCCTGTACAGGCTACCCATTTCTTTTTGTGGACTTTTCTAATTGTTTGATTTATGTGGAGATCAAAGTTCATGTTTTGGTCTATTACTACTCTCAGGAGTTTGTTGTGGCAGACTGGGGTAATGATGGTACTGTTTGCTGAGGTGATTTTGAATAAAGGAGAGGGGTCTGGGGATCTTGTACAGTGAATCAGGATGAGTTTTGTTTTGTTGGGATTGAGCATTTACTGGGCATTGGTTAGCCAGGTTTCTACTTTACAGAAGGCTTCCTGTGTTATTTCCTTTAGATAGTGGGGTGTTGGGGCTGCACATATTAAGGTAGAGTCATTGGCATATTGTATCAACATGGCTTTATTAGTGTCAGTATGTCAGTTATTAGTGAATAATGTGAAGAGAAGAGGACCAAGAATGGATCCTTGTGGTACCCCTAACATGACTGGTAGAAGTGGGGAGACTGTGTTGCCGCATTTTACTGCTTGCTGCCTCCTAGTGAGATAGTTCTTGAACCAGGTGAGTGTGGAGTGTCTAGATTTAAATTCTGATAGTATGTTTAACAGTCTGGGATGTGAGACCATGTCAAATGCTTTTGAGAGGTCCAGAAAGATAAATGAGACCAGGTCGCCTTCATTTCTGAGAAGGTTAACAGTGTTAGTCAAGCTTAGAAGGGCAGTGGTTGTACATTGGTGTGGGCAGAATCCAGCTTTAGTTTTGGATAGTAGATTGTTAGTAAGGCGATAGTAGAGGAACTAGGTATGGATGTATTTCTCCAGAATTTTTGATAGTGGAGAAAGGACGGTAGTTGCAAAGCTCTGTAGAGCTGCCGCAGTTATGTAGTGGAATGATGTGGGCTATTTTTCAGATAGTTGGGACCTGTTGTTCAGTGATGGAGTGGTTTATGAGGATGAAGACAGGGTATGCGATGGCTTCTGCAGTGATTTTGACATAGTCTGCAGCTAGCGTTGGTGGTTTGAGTTTTTTGAGGTATTTTTTATGGTGGCAGTAGGAATAGGTTGTAAAGAGAAGTTATTGTTTTGTGTTGGAGAGAGAATAGTGGGGGTGAGCAGTTAGTGTTTGTTAGATTGAGTATAAAATTGGGGAAAATTTGTTAATCTGTGTGGGTATGTCATATGTGGTGTCAGCATTTGGAGAGGGGGTAGTGATATGACAGGCTGAAGGTGTTTCTTGACTGCTGACCAGACGTTTTGTGGGTTTCCTTGGTGTTCTAGTTGCATTTTAGCATAATATTCTTTTTTGTATTGTCATATGTTTTTGGCAGGATTTCTTAGTTCTAAGTACTTCTGACAATTGGCTAGTATTTTATTATGGTGCCAGTTATCACAGGCTTTGTATCTTGTTTTTAGAAGAGCTCTTGTTTCTTTGGTTAGCCATGGAGTGTAGTTGGGTTTTATCCTAATTGTTGTAGGTGGGACAAGTTTATTTAGGATGCTAAGGAAGGTAGGTTTAAACAACCCCAGTGCCTCCTCTAATGGGAGATGTTTGAGAGGTGCCCATCTGCAGCTTTTGAATGTGTATATCTTGAGGATTAAAATTTTTTTTTTATTTCTTATTTGCTGATATGAGGGGGGTTTGGAGGAGTTTATTTGCTGCCAAATTAGCAAGGTGGGGTGGTGATTACTAAGGCTATCAGGGAGACAGACTGTGAGTTAAGCAGGTTGGGTTGATTGGTGAGTATTGAATCTAGAATTGATTCTTTTTTTGATGTTTTGTCTATCCTGGAAATATGTTGGATTAGTTGGGAGTTGGGTACAGATAAATGTGGTTTGTGGGTGTATTTGAGTTACAGGAATACCAATCAATATTAAAGTCTCCAAGTGTAATTGTTTCTTGGGGGAGGAATTTATTTGCCCATTGTAGGATGTGCTGTAGGGCAGAGATATTATTCCCTGGTGGGATGTACATACCTACTATGCTTATTTGCTTTTTGGAATTAAGTAAAAGTTTAGTTAGTAGTATTTCTGCCTTTGTGACATCCGATATGCTTATATGTATAGTTTTGAGGGTTAGATTATTTTTGTATAGTATGGCTACACCTCTGCCTCTTTTTCCTATCTGGTCTTGTCTATGTATGTTATAGCCAGGAGGTGTTACCTCATTGTTGTTATACCCAGGGGGTGTTATCTCATTGTTGTTATACCCAGGGGGTGTTACCTCATTGTTGTTATACCCAGGGGGTGTTATCTCATTGTTGTCTCCCTTAGATTCCCCAGGCTGCTGTGCGTCCCTGCCTTCGGCGTTCCATGTTTGTCTGTATCACCTCCTGACCATTTCTAGGTCTGGGATCTTGTAACCTAACTAGGACTGCTGCCTCCTATACTACTCTAGGGAACAAAGCCAAACCACTTTTGGGAGCCCTCTCCTGGAAAGATATAAGAAACTGTATCACCCCCTGACCATTTCTAGGTCTGGGATCTTGTAACCTAACTAGGACTACTGCCTCCTATACTACTCTAGGGAACAAAGCCAAACCACTTTTGGGAGCCCTCTCCTGGAAAGATATAAGAAACTGTATCACCTCCTGACCATTTCTAGGTCTGGGATCTTATAACCTAACTAGGACTGCTCCCTCCTATACTACTCTAGGGAACAAAGTCAAACCACTTTTGGGAGCCCTCTCCTGGAAAGATATAAGAAACTGTATCACCTCCTGACCATTTCTAGGTCTGGGATTTTGTAACCTAACTAGGACTGCTGCCTCCTATACTACTCTAGGGAACAAAGCCAAACCACTTTTGGGAGCCCTCTCCTGGAAAGATATAAGAAAGTATGTTCTACAGTTCCTGCAATTTTTAAATAACATTTGTAAGCTTTTCTCTCAGTGTAACTGTAAAACCCAAAGCCAGGTCAGCCAGCAGCCAAACCTTGCTTCTTCCAACCAACGGACCAAAGACTCCATTAGTATCCCCAGCAACCTGCCTCATACTGTATGCAGTAAGCCCTGTAAGTAGCCACGGTTCCAGTACCTGCTGTGGCCACTAGGTGGCTCCCTTCTCTTAGGGATATTCCCCTCTGTAAACAATTTCTCCCCAGTAAACTCTCTTTATCTTACCCTCTGTTAGTCCCTTCATGCTCCACCGCCTTTATCTACTTTCTCTACTACTTCTAGCATTAACTCACTCCAAACTTTTGCCATCTAACTAACTAATATCCCCTTGGTTAACTCACCTGTACTATTTGCACTTCACTGATTGTTTCACCTGAATCTCTACTTCTTTGGCTCTTCCCACTCCGTTCGCCCTTCAGGCTCACTCCGCTCCCCTACCCTACCCCCAATTCCCACCCACCCCCAGGGGTCCTACATTTATCTCACATGTAGGCACACCCCTTTCAAATCCACTCCAATCAAATCCCTAACATCCCAAACTAAACAACACTCTTTATCAAAACCACACCCACCAATTTAACACAATTACCTCCTCCCCTATCTTAACACTTTACCTACTACATCACAGCCCTACCTTCCCAGGGTTCTACTACCCTACACCACACCTTAAACTATAACTCACTTCTCTGCAAACCTCCATTCAAACCAAGATGCCCATATTAACCATCCATCCACTTCTGAAAATGCTTATCTCCCTTTTACTAATATCTTCTCTTGTAACTACTCACATCTTAACCTCCTATGAATACTCCCCAAATGTTTCTCTTTCACTTCCCTCAAAATACACCTCTACAGCTGCAACACCTTTATCCCCAGCCTTCTTACACACACCCTCACAACCCATCTACCTACTAGCTAAATACCACAGACTAGTTCACTGCAAACTACAAAAAATTAAATCCAAGAAAACATTTGACTCTCTCTATGAACTTATCCAACAAAAACATTTCACACTCCTCCACTTACTTCTAGATGGAGATATTCACCCCAATCCAGGCCCACATCATAATAAAACCAAAACACAACAAAACCTAACCAAACCTTTATCTCTCTCATTCTCTAAACCCTCCAACTCACTTTACATTGCCCATCTCAATATATGTAGTATTTGTAACAAAATTAGTCAACTCCATGCCCTTTTAGAAACCCAGCAATTTGATATTTTATGCCTAACAGAAACTTGGCTGAAGCCTTCAATTAAAGACATTGAAATTACCCCACCTGGATATAACATTATTAGACTAGATTGTACTACCAGAAAGGGAGGAGGGGTAGCTATTCTATATAAAACAAAACTCCAAATTATTCCTCTAGACCTGACTCTTACTCAAGACAATAATGCTGAAGTAATTAGCTCTAAACTTCAAGTCAATACTACTAAATCCATAAACCTCATTTGTGTATATCTCCCTCCTGGAAATAATATCAACACCCTTGAACATATCCTTAACCAACTCCCTACCAAACTCCCTCAAGAAACACTAGTCTTAGGAGACTTTAACATAGATTGGCATTCCTGTAACAGTGCAAACCCCAAATCACATATCAACCTTTTTGGCTTCAAACAACTCATAAATAGTCCCACCAGAATCAATAAAACAAACAATACGGAAACCATATTAGACTGGATTCTTACTAATACCCCCTTGCAAACCTACCAATCAGGCACCCTTCCTGATTGCCTTAATGATCACTCTCTAACCTATATCATTAGATGCAAAACTAACCTAACCTTACCTACCACTTTCAGAACACTTCATTCAAAAAAACAATTTAACCCTGTTCAGTTTCAAACTGAACTTACACAATGTAATTGGTCACCACTAAAACATCTCCCACTGAACGAAGCAGTTGAATACTTCAATTCATCATTCCTATCTATCCTAGATCAACATGCTCCAAGTCGTACCATTAGAACCAAAACTAAAACAGCACCCTGGCTAACCAAGAATACTAAGCAAAAAATCATCCTCAGAAATAAAGCATGGGATAAGTGACGATCTACTAAAAACAAAACTGATCACCAAAACTTTAGAGAGCTTAGAAACAGTACCAAAAAAGCCATTCTGACAGACAAAAAGAACTATTACTTTCAACTACAGAAAACCACCGAAAAGGAACCAAAAAAATGTTGGTACAGTATTAATAATCTTCTAACCCCAGGCAAAGAAATTATACCCAACCCTCAAGATTCTGTCTCTGACAATCCCACACAACAAGCCAATGACTTTAATTCTTTCTTCACCAATTCCATACAAACTCTAGCAAACCAACTATCTCCTGACACTTCTAAACTACTCTCTCCTACTTTAAAAAACACTCTTCCTCCCCTTCACATACAACCTGTCTCTACCTCCTATATCCAATCTCTAATCCAAAAACTTAAACCTACCACCCCATCTGCAGACAAGCTTCCTGCAGAATTACTGCAAATAGCAGCAAAAGCCATTGCTTACCCTGTCTCTAACCTAATAAACAGATCTATAAAAGAAGGTATTTTCCCTGAGATCTGGAAGATATCCCACATCATTCCCCTACACAAAGGAGGCAACTCTAATGACTTCTCTAACTTTCGTCCCATAGCACTTCTATCTCCCTTAGCCAAAATCATGGAAAAATGTATACACAAACAACTACTTAACCATCTCCTCCATAATAACCTACTGGCTAAGACTCAACATGGATTTAGACCTTCCCATAGTACTACCACAGCTTTACTCTCCTTTACCAACACCATCAACTATAACCGTAACAATAATAAACTTACATCTTCTCTATTCATAGACCTATCAAAAGCCTTTGATATGGTTAATCATACACTTCTTCTGCACACACTTAAATCTCTTGCACTGGATCCCTCCTCCTTAACCTGGTTTACTTCTTATCTAGAAAACCGTCACCAGGCAGTACTCTGGAAAAATTCACTATCTGCTCTCCTTCCTATCTCATTAGGAGTACCCCAAGGGTCTATCCTAGGCCCACTTCTATTTTCCATCTTTATTAATGACCTCCAATCAGCTATCCCTAACACTACCTGCATACAATATGCAGATGATTCCACTATAATTTGTACTGCTTCCTCACAAACAGAACTCCAGTCTCTTACACAAAAAGCCTTTTTAACTGTTGAACAGTGGTTCTCTGACCGCTGTCTACTCCTTAACCCTAAGAAAACCAAATTGTTACTATTTTCACCTACCCGAAGATCTACTTCTATAAACTTCTCTATTAATTCTACTAATAACACTCAAATTTCTCCTGACCCTTTAACAAAACTTCTAGGTGTTACTATTGACAATAATCTAAACTACGATTGTCACATCAACAACACAATAAAAGCAGTTAATAAAAAGATTGGATCCCTTTACAGAATCAAACCCTTTCTTACACCTGAAGTCCAGACCACCTTAGCCCAAACACACCTTATCTCTACCCTTCTATATGCTTCCCCTATTTATACTAATCTCTCTAAAAGGAACCTTAAGAAACTTACTACATCTTACCATAATATTGCTCGATTTGCCACAGGATCTCAGTTTAGAACTTACCACTGTCCAAACTTAAAACAACTAGACTGGCTAGAACTTCCTAACAAGCTCATATATCAACAACTCTTAATAGCTCACAAAATTCTATATCAACCAGCTAAAACACCAGTTCTCAGTAACCTCTTGACTCCCTATAACAACCTGAAACAACTACGTTCTTCAGATAAACTCCTAGTTAATAGTACCAAAATTATTAATTCTGCAGGTAATTGCCTTTTTTCTAACTCAGTTGGCAAAATATGGAATAACCTTCCATCTAATATCTCCTCTTTGGCCACTCTTTCACTCTTTAAGAAACAACTGCAAACACATCTTAATAAATTCTGGCTTTGCTCTTGTACCAACCCTGACTAACCTACCTTCTTTATTTCCTCTACCTCAATTCTTCCTTCTCTGCTATGAAATCCTGATAAACTTCCTCTGACATAACATCTTCATAGATATTAATGATCTCACATATGTTGAAAAAAAAAAAAAAATGTTTATATCTTCTACCATTTTCTCAAATAATGTATTGATACACTGAATGACTAGACACTACCAAATTTCGTATTGTAAGGCGTTAACCATTTACTTAAATATTTTCCTGTTTTGGATATTATTATTTTTTTTACTCTTACATATGTATTAGCTATACTAACATCTTCTTATCCTTAATTGCTTAAAGCTTTTGTTTTATGTGTATTTGTATTCTCTAAACTTGTTTTAACCAATGAAGCTTTTCTCCCCGGGCCTCCACTGAAAATGGACTTTGATCCAGCTGGACTAGCCCGGTCAACAAATGTAAAATAAAATAATAAAATAAATTGTTATACCCAGGGGGTGTTACCTCATTGTTGTTATACCCGGGGGGTTATATCATTGTTGTTATACCCGGGGGGGTTATCTCATTGTTGCTATACCTGGTGGGGTGTTATCTCATTGTTGCTATACCGGGGGTTATCTCATTGTTGCTATACCTACGGGGTGTTATCTCATTGTTGCTAAACCTGGGGGGGTTATCTCATTGTTTTTATACCCGGGGGGGGTATCTCATTGTTGCTATACCTGGAGGGGATTATTTCATTGTTGCTATATCTGGGGGGGTTATCTCATTGTTGTTATACCGGGGGGGGTTATCTCATTGCAGCTGATCTCAGATTTAAGCCATGTTTCTGTTAACACAACTATATTAGGTGAGTAGTGTGAGAGGGTAGCGTGGAATTCACTGGTCTTGTTGAGAATACTTCTAAGGTTTATGTTCAATATTAGTAGATTGAAGTTTTTTCTGATGAGATTTAGTGGGGTTGATGGTACGTTGATAGGTTTTATTGGGGGGGGTCAGGGTTGGGATGCATATCTCCACTAAGAATTAGTTGTGATGCAATGTTAACTATCACTTTTAGTTATCTTTGTAATGCTTCATCATATGTCAATGATGTAGGTGATTGTGTTTTGAGGGGGACAAGGTTCAGTGTGTATAAGGAGATGTTCTCGATACTAAAGATCTTAGCACCAATGATAATGGAGGTTTCTATTTGTTTTGATGGGTAGGGAGTTATGGGGGTTTCAACAGAAGAAGATAATGTTCAGACCTTGTCTTAGCCTCCCCAGATTTCGATAAGCCATTTTTTGCATGTACTGATGCATCAGAGGGTGGCCTGGGGGCAGTGTTACCAAGGACTTTTGATGGGGATGATCATCCAATATGTTTTTCAGTCAAAAACAGAGTTAAGTTGAAACCAGGTATTCCAATATTGACAGGACATGCTTGGCAATCAAGGAGGCATTAGTCTCACTAAGATGTTACATGTTGTGCCAAGAATTTACAATTGTCAAAGACCATGCCCCACGAGTATGGCTGAACACACAAGCAGGATGGAAAAACAAATCTATGTAGCTGAGCACTTTCCTTACAGCTATTCAAATTCACAGTAAAACATGAACCAGACTCAAGATCACCATAATGCAGATGGCTTGTGGAGGCCTAAAGCCCATCTGGGGGGCCGAAAATAGAGGAGTTTCAAGCTGGAAGGTGATATTCAAATGGTTACCAGACAATGTGAAATAATGTCATACTGTTGTAAATAAATATTAACTGGCACTTAATTAGTGCCAAAATAATGTGAATGGATATCAGACTGATGTAAATAAACACTTTGACCTTAAAAACTGATGGCAATCAGCATACCAGCATGCTGTATTAGTTAGCCAGCATAAGTGAATCAGCAGCAGATGAGTCATCACAGGGGGGGGGTTGTTGTGGTTCTCGGTGGAAGTACTGCAGTAAGTAGAGACAAATGCTGAGAGCTGTGTGTGTGAGAAGACGTGGACATCTTCCAAAAGGAATACAGAGGAACCCAAGAGAAGAGACCACAGCTTGGGAGGACCTCAATTCAACCAAACTATTAAACTTTTTATTTCTGTGTGAAGTGATTGTAGCCCATACTTGTGGGGCTAATGGACTGCAACTAAGATTACAGCAGACAATTTAACTATACTTTTGATTTATTTATTTATTATTATTTTTTTGCATTTGATTTAGCTTGGGGATGATAGAGGAATCAAAAGCCAAGTGAATATTATTATATACTGGTGGACTTGGGTGCTTTTATATTCATATAGATAGATAGATACATGCATACATACATAGCTGTCTATATATACAGTATATATATATATATATATATATATATATACTTCAAATAAGCGAAAACCCACATACCCGTAAACATGACGTGAGACGAAAACACCGAATTATCAGTTAATCTACTCCAAAAATCACCGAGAATTTACAAAGGATAAGGAGGTAGTCGGCCAACAGTCAGAAGTTTGCACTTTACTTCACTTGGTATATTTAGTTGGGGGGGTGGGTTCAAAGTGTTTCGGTGTGGTTTCTTGTGATGGTCTTCCAACTAGACACTCAATGTATCAAAGCTTTTAGCAACTTTTACACACATAAAACAGTTTGAATTACAAAGATTAAAATACATGTTAATTCAAGACATAAAGATTTGGAAAAACAAATTTATCTTTTTGCATGTGGGAAGTCCCTATTCACCCCCACACCCCTGCTAATTATATATACTAATTCAGAGATTGCAATACACCGTGGAAAGGATTTGCTAATCACAACCGTACCATGATTTTGACAGAAAAAAAGCCAGTACACACACACACACACACACACACACACACACACACACACACATATGTGTGTGTGTGTGTGTGTGTGTGTGTGTGTGTGTGTGTGTGTGTGTGTGTGTGTGTGTGTGTGTGTGTGTGTGTGTGTGTGTGTGTGTGTGTGTGTGTGTGTGTGTGTGTGTGTGTGTATTTTATATGTTTTATATATATATATATATATATGTGTGTGTGTGTGTGTGTGTGTGTGTGTGTGTGTGTGTGTGTGTGTGTGTGTGTGTGTGTGTGTGTGTGTGTGTGTGTGTGCATACATACATATATATATATATATATATATATATATATATATATATATATATATATATATATATAGGAGCGCTACAAAATCCTGAAAGCCCAAAATCCTGAGACCAAAATCTTGAAAGTTCAAAATACTGAAAACTCAAAATACTGAATCTCATAATACTGAAAACACACAGGATGCCAACACTTACTATATCCCAGCACAAGGACATACAGAAACATATTACCCTTCAACTATAAGCAGGGGGGGCAAGATTAATATGGTTTATCTTTTATTTGTTTCTGTATATATGAGATTCAGTATTTTGAGTTTTCAGTATTTTGAACTTTCAAGATTTGGTCTCAGGATTTTGGCTTTCAGGATTTTGGAATTTCAGGACTGGAAAAAAAAACAATCAGTAAAAACTAAATGAAAACTTTACATATATTTACATATATCCCATGTGCCTTTGATACAAGAGGTTTGAGAGGTCACTCAGTGAAACTTTTAGCTTGGCTGGAGTTTTCATTTAGTTTTTACTGATTGCTTTTTCTGTGTGACCTTCTCACTCTTTGTTTTTGACATAGAAACAAGCAGAACTCTACACTAAGCACAGATCCAATCAAGTACCTAAGCATCTCATATAAATATAAATGCTTTACAAATAAAGGTTAACCACCTGATCATTCTAAATATAACATGCAGAGTGACTTATAAGACTCCTCACGTCCTCCACTGTGACGTTTATTTAAAATTGTTTAAGAATATCAGTGCATTGCTCTTTAAAATGTCTTCTGTGTTAAAATATACATATTCTATTATTACATTGCATTGTTTCAGTATGGCTGTGTTGAAACAATATTTTCTATTCCATATTTTTTTCTAAATTAAAAAAAATAATAATAAAGGGCAGCATTTTCTTAGTAGCTAATTAGTGATTTTGCACCGTGTTTAAACTGGTATTTCTGATGCCTTTGTGAAAACTGTAATCATTTTGAGGTCTTGTGTACTGTAAGTTTGGATGAGGCTGAAGAGAGGCTGTAAACAATCTCATGTGTCGAGTTAACAAGTAAAATAAATAAATTTATTTCAGCTGCAGTTAAGAAAGTTTGACCTCAGTCTCCTCAAATACTCAATTTTTAATATCAGCCTCAAAAGATACTTAGAATATTATGGGGTTAGAAAACCTGAACTATCTAGAAAGTCTGCATTAACTGTCATTACATTCTGTTTCTAATAGGTTACATAGAAGACTTCTCTGCTTGGCTGACAAGGAAATGTTTGACCTGGTTCTATTTCAATGTTTATTCCAAGACTACCATCAGACTTTGAATGTAATGCTAAAAATAAATACCAATAATAGCAAAATGTGACTGACATGGTCAGAAAAAGTCAGATCTTAACATTCTTTATAAATAATCTTGACTTACACGGCAGGCAGAGAATATTAAGACTTAAGTTATAGTTATTAAGCGTCTTAAAGGACAGTTGGCTGTAAGCTTGGCAATCAAACCTATGAACCTTTTAAGCACCAAAAATAAAATAAATGCAGCAAATTTTCATTCAGTTCCTATTAAACATAAATATATAAAGTAGACTCTTAATGGTTCCAAGATGCACAGGGTTTTTTTAGGGCGAACACTGTGGTCAAATAGCTATTTGGTATTTTTGGAAAAAGTCAGTGAGGTGACCATAATGAAAACTATTTTGAACAGAGCTGAATTAACAAATGGTCTGACAGAGTTACAGCTACAGGTTAACATGTGTAAAATAGGCCCCTCAGCTTCTACCCCCCCAGTTTAGTCTGAAATTCTGTGTTACTGTCACACCATATAAATAAGTCCCTTATAATTTTCAGCTTCAGGCTCACAGGCCTCATAATCCAGCACTGATTTTGAGTAATAATATCTTGTGATTTACATTGCCACAATATCAAACATTTTGCACTACAGGGCTTCAATCTTTAACCCTTTGTCTGTTGGATTTCAGCTCTGTGTTGCCATTTCTAAGCAAAAGTTCAGTCCTGCAGCAGTCTTGGGGGAAAAAGTTCACTAAATAGGTGGACAACAGCAAAAACCAAAATTAATGTCATTGTTTAATGGCAAATATCAGAATGAAAGTAATTTATATTAAAATAATTCCATTTATTCTTGCCAAAAATGCAGAATCCATCAATCAAAGTAAATTGTCTTATTGACTAAGAAGTTTTGTTGACTCATTTGCCATAGCGAGTTTCTTTTGACATCAAAGCGTCAGCAAATGGAGTCATGAAATAATAACAAAGAGAACAGGGCTTTAACCTACTGGAGAACTCTTTGTGTACACAAACATTTACATGAAAGAGGTCAGTAAATTAACCTCTGAATAATTCTTGCAGTCTTTGCACAACTAATACAAGGTTTACACAAGGAATGTCATGCCCTCCATGTATCGACCCAGCTCAGTGCTGTCTCTCTTTGTTAGCTGACTTGTTCACATGAGATGCATGTGGATAGGAAGCATCTTCAAATTCACTGCTGTTACGCATTTTACGTCAGCCAATCATCTACCCTTCAGTTGACAAAAAATTAAGTAGAGTTAAATGAAAACAGTTAAACACATCTTGTAATGTGCAACAAGAAAAAGACAAACAACCAGCTGGTAAATGTAAACTCTTCCACCAAACAGGCAAAGATAACAGCAAAGAAAAATATGGTAGCAGTTGTATGAAGTATAGCTCCAGACCACATAAAATAAATCAAGAACTTTAATATTCGATAAGCGCTTTCACCACAAACAATATTGAAGAAGCCACGGACAGTGGTGAAAGCGCTTACTGAATATTAAAGTTCTTGGTTTATTTTATGTGGTCTGGAGCTATACTTCGTACAATTGCTACCATATTTTTCTTTGCTGACATCTTGTAATGTATTATTTACATTCGGTTTGCTGGGGAAAGTCAGAGAAATCGGTCATCCTGTTTTTCAGGGGTGGGCAAGCTCAGGGAAAGCAGCTGTACTTTTCTTCAGGAGTGACTTGAGATTTGAAGGAGTTACATGATTGTCTCAGTGGTGTATGATTATAGAAACAATCTGCACTAATTTCAAGACTACATGTCTATAGACAGACAAGTCTGTGTTATAAGCAATGCTCAAGTATGGCATTATCACCTCTTGCCTTGCAATAAGTCGGAGACGTCTGTACAGTGTTGTACCTTGACAGAAACATGAAACAAGCTAAATGAACCAGACATCACACAAAAACAGGTTGGCTCACCCAAATCTACACCTTACCTCAGCTCATTTCATTCCATACTGCTGTCCATATTTGTTTTTGTTTCAAGCATTACTGAATGTCGCATTTTCCCTCTAACTGTAAACGACAGGTAAGTGCTATAATGTTATGATTCTTATTGCAAACAAATGTTCCCTTGCAGCTGTCCTGAATCTACCCCTTTCTAACACAATTAAATGTGAAATTGTTTCTGTAACATATTCACTTTAAAAAGAATGGAATACAAGTGGTTTACTAAGTGGTAAAACTTGGAAAACTGTCTAAGCTAATCAATTAACAACATTTTGCTATTATGCTATGTGATTTCAAAATATTTTAATCTGAACACTCATAAACAAATTAGAAAATGATCTAATTTCTACTACAATTAATGAATAAATGGACAGCAGGACCGTCACTCTTCACTTTTTACTAAAAACAAAAATGTCTGATATTACTATCAAAGATAACATATCTGCTGTATAAAGGATTATGATCTGGTTTCCTGATCTTAATCGGGTCTATATTACGGCGTTGAAATGTCGTAACAGAGAATACGAAAAGACTGACACATATTCAAAATCCATTTCCACAATTTGCTGAATTCTAACAGGAAAAAGATGCAGTTGGCCAACTACACAATTTTACCCTTTTCTTCACTGTAGTGTGATCTTGGAGTTGGTATATTTAGTTAGGGGGGATGTGGGGGCAAAGCCCCCCACATGGGGTGGGTTTGTTTTAGGTGAAATTAGTTTTGTTGCATTGTGGGGCAAGTATTTGCTTGCCTGACAAGTTTTCAGCGAATCACGGAAATGGATTTCACTGAATACTTGTCTGTCTTTTCGTATTCGCTGTTACAGAGTTTCGAAGCCGTAATATAGACCCATCATAATCAATTTATTATATGAATTATGGATACCAAGAAATTCACACTGAGAGCAAATCTCGGTATCCATTTTGAACACATAATAAGGGTTATGGTCTGTGAGACAAGATCATAGTACTTACAGTGCAACGATAATTTTCTGCTGCATGTACCACTTGCTACAGAAAAAAAAGCATAGGGTTCAAAGTAAAATACTAACACTGCCGAACAGACAGTAGGCAGAAATAACGTGTCCATATGAAGAATGATCAGTTTTACAATTGTTTAGACACTTTGTTCTGCTTGCTGTTTGTTACTGAATGCTCGAAATTCAGTAACTCGAGACTGTAAAGTCGAAAACCCATAAGCGTGAATCTGCATAAGCGTGAATTCAAATATCTCAAATTTGTGCTTATGCATGTCAGCTACGGGATGGGAAGTGTGTGAGTCGGGATGTTGTACGGAAGTGAAGGTAAGTGAGTGTATGTGCGTGTTTTGTAAGTTGTGTGTGTGGGTTAGGGTAGGGAGGTGGGAGTATGAGTGTGAGTGATGGATGTGCCTGTATTTGTACGTGTGTGCGAGGCAGTGTAAAATGTCTGTGTGGTGTTTTTTATTTTGTGTACTAGTGCGATCTCAGAGTTAGAATATATAAGTAGGGGGGTGTGAGGGCACAGCCCCCCACATGGGGGGTGCAGGGGGGCTTGCCCCCTTACGTGCATGTAGTGTAGGGCTTGTAGTTTATGTGATGTGGGTTGTATGGTGTTCGTGTTGTGTGGTGTATGTGTTCTGTATGTTCGGGGTTTTTTGTTTTCGTGCTTGTGGGTTTCGGGATTTTTGTTGGTTTGACTTTACAGTCTCGGGTTACTGAATTTCGAGCATTCAGTAATTCGAGATTATGAAGGCAAACCAATTCAACTAAGTATCTAAAAGCTTTCAAGGTTGTTTTGCTTCTGCTGCTATTCTTTAACTGCTGGCACTGCTTACCAGTACCAGACCTGATCTTGACAGTGCTTAGGGTACCTATAAAGCTTGTTAGGCATTTTTCTGATGTCAGAACGGTGTATAACAAGCCTGTCTTTTTCAGTTTTTGGACCAGAATTGTGGTTCTTCATGCACTACATATCTTTTGGTATCAGTAGCTACAACAATAATAAAACACAATTAGATAGCCAATGTCCCAAAGGGGTGAATTAATGTACAGAGAGGTCTGCAAAAACAAGAGTACCTCGTTATGGCACTGAATCCACATGCCATAACTTAGAACATTGTATCAAGCCACAATTTACTCAGTGTTGTTTTTTGGACTGAGGGTGCCCATTAAAAATGGTGAGCCTAGTTCTTGAAAAACAGCTCCATATGTGAAGGTAACTGTTTTCTCTTGCTATAATATAGCAAAGGAAAACAGTTATCTTCATACACAAAGCACTAATTGACTGACTACTGCTATGTGTGGAAAAATAAAATCTGTATCTCGAAATCTTATGTAAAGAACTGGACTCACCATTATACCAGCTTGCAAAGAAAAGTTTCAGGCCAGAAAACAAATAAGAAAGAAAACAAACAGTGAGTGTTTGAGTGTATGTGTAAGGATTGTTTTACATTACAAATTATTAAATATACATATTGATAATACAAACACTACAAAATAACAGACAGGACCATTTTCTAACTGCAGCATTGATCTCCATAATGAGCTTTAGAGGTAGCCAATTGAAATGTTGGGACCTACTAGAATGAGTCCCAAAATACAGAGACTGAATGGCTGAAAGAACAGACTTATATATACTAAAACCAAAATGCTATTTCTCGGAATATTGCCTTTTCTCCAAGGTATGTTGATCTTGAGTTGTGATATATAAATTTGGAGGGGGGGTTGTCCCCCCCACACATGGGGGTGCAGGGGAGCTTGCCCCCCTCACAAAAAATAAGTTTTAAGGAGAAGAAATATTTTTGAGATTTGCCGTTCTCTGGGTTTTCAGTCTTTTTTTTTCAGCTTTTCACCACTTGACATTTCAATAGGGAGCTGCTTCAGAGCTTAAGTTCTGACCACAAATGCCAGGAATCCACTGAAGATATGAATCACTACATCTTTTCAGCTCTGGCTGCAAATGCACTATGCTGATCATGCTCCTTACAATTTGTGCCCAGGGCAACTGGCCTTCACTCCATCCTAGCTATGTTTCTGCCTTTAGTACCCTCTATATCAGGTATTATTGCTTGCTTATCGTATTGTGTAAGATGCTCATACCTCTCAGCAACCAAGAATTAAAATATTATAGCAATGACCTTTGAAAATCATGGCAATGGATCAGAAAGGGAATCTCTTTCTTATTTTTTCACAATAGAAGGTCTTTATATACTATACTGTATATAGTGAGTGCTAGTGAATTTTTGTAAAGGCTATGTGTATGTATTTAATAAAGTATCTAAATCTTTTTAAAGGCTATATTTATGCATTTAATAAAGTATCTACCATAAATAGGCCTCACTTTATGAGGAACATCATGAATTTAAGTGGAGAGAGCTAAATCCGATGGCCAAAATCATAGCACTATGCCTATATAATTGCAGTCGAATGGGATGAAGATACATTTTGAATGAGGGATCCAAAAATTAAAAGTCTCATTGGGTAAAACCTGTCATAGGATTATGCACTTTAATCCTGTAGTCTTGTCTTCCATATGAAGTGTTTCATATCTGTCCAAACAAAGCTTCACACAAAAAACATGATTAAGTACACAGAAACCAGCTCTGCTGCTTAATCCTTTTTTTTCATCACAGTTTCAGCTGACTGGTTGTATGCATGCACACTCCACATATGCATAACAGATGTGCACTCTAATTTATTTATTTATTTATTTATTTACATTTGTTTACTGGGAAATTCCAACTGGACACAGGTCCTTTTTCAGTAGTGGCCCATGGATAAAAGCTCCACAGAACAATAAATGTGCAGCAGAGTACATGAAGAACAATTGAATATACATACAATAGCAAATAATACAAACTTCAGCAAGCATTAGATATATGTACGATATGAAATATTGTTCATAGGTTCATAGGTGTGTACTAGGCTAATGGCCCTGGAGCCTTTACAAGCCTAGCCCATTGGATTACCCTGGCATCATGCCACCTGACCTTAGTTCCCAGTGTCTCTGTCGAGTAGAGCCACTGGAGTGATCCCCGGGGTGAATTTTCTATTTCCCATCCACTCATCAAGATTTCTCTTGAAGAGGGCCAGTGAGGTGGTCTGCTTGACATGTATGGGAAGTCTATTCCATAGCATGGGCAGTCTCTTGGTTATGAATCTGTCCCTCCAGCATGTTCTGTTGATTATGGTAATGAGGTTGAGGTCTCTGGAGCATGTGATGTGGAGGGATTGGGATTTCTTTAGATGTAGCATTTCTAACAGAGATGGGTCAGACATGGCTTTGTAAGTCAAGCAGAGATCGCCTCTAAGTAGGTGATATGAGACAGAGAATAGTTGGAGTTTATTGAGTCTGTCCATATAGGACAAGTGTTTAAGGCCTAAGATCCTCTTTGTGAGGTACTTTTGCGGACTCTCCAGTTGCAGTGGAAGGAATGTAATGAACAGATATACCAATATCTAGTTAGAGGCTAGGAATAAAGGTAGAATGTACATACAGATAGTACTAAGCTCAAACAGATACTGTTCTAAACTCATATACCTAAATCTTATATACAAATATTGCACTAAAGTCAAACAGATATAAAGCAGAAGCTCCACATGAAGGTGGAACATGCTAGAAGGGCTAATGGAATGGTAGGGGAAGATAGAGGAGTAAGAGAGGAGACTGAGTGAGTAGTAAACATGGTAGTGAGAGGAAGCTCGGTGTAAGTCACTTGGGTATGTATTTGGGGTTGAGATGAAGTGAGGTAGTTAAGCATGTTATAACAGGTTTGAGAGATTGAGTGAGGAGGGAAGGGTAAAGGGTGAGCCAGAGCCTGCAGATGAAGAAATGCAATGATCAGATGGTATGATGCAGGATGGCTAATATCCATAGGTTCATAGGTTCATAGGTAGGTACTAGGCTATCGGCCCTGGGGCCCATATAAGCCCAGCCAAAAAGGTACCCTGGCTTTTGCCACCCAAGAAAATTATTTTCCTGTACCACTGTCAAGCAGAGCCACAGAGGTGATCCCCGGGGTGAATTTCCTATTTCCCATCCAATCATCAAGATTTTTCTTAAAGAGTGCTAATGAGGAGCTTTGTTTGATATAGATAGGTAGTTTATTCCAGAGTATGGGAAGTCTCTGGGATAGGAATCTATCCCTCCGGCATGTTCTGTTTATTGTGGTGACAAGGTTTAGGTCCCTAGAGCGTGTAGCTCGGAGGGATTGGGATTTCTTTAAGTGGAGCATGTCCAACAGCTCTTGGTTTGACATAGCTTTGTATGTTAGGCAGAGATCACCTCTGAGTAGGCGATATGCGATGGAGTAAAGCTGGAGTTTTTTGAGACGGTCAGCGTAGGGCATCTGTTTGAGGCCGGTAATCCTCTTTGTGAGGTATTTCTGTGGTTTTTCCAGTTGTTGGAGATGTCTTATGAGGTATATACCAAAAGGGGCGTTGTACTCTATAATTGGTCTAATGAGTGATGAGTAGAGGGGAACAATGACCTCTTTTTTTCTGGATGAGAAACCTTTTGTAATGAGGTGTGCCACATAGAAGGATTTCCTGACTACTGTGGCGATGTGATTATCAAAGGAGAGACTACTGTCCACCTGTGTCTCAAGGTCTCTTATCACACTTTCGGTGTTAAGTATACTACAGCCTATGTTGTAGTTCATGGGTACAGAGTTTTTACCAAAGGGGATGACAATGCACTTTTTGGCATTAAGCTTGAGGCCATGGCTTTGACACCAGGCATCTGTCTCAGTGAGGCCCTTTTGTAGGATGTCCACATCGTTAGGAGTTTCGATTATGGCTCCTAGTTTGCAGTCATCTGCAAACTTCATTAGCCAAAGACATTCTGTGTTAGCCTGTACTTCAGAGAAGTAGATACCAAACAGGAGAGGACCCAGGACTGAACCCTGTGGTACTCCAATTGTCACTGGTCTGAAGTCGGATTTGGAGTCTGCTACTTTCACAGTGTGGGTTCTGTCAGTGAGACAGTTGGCAACCCATCTTGTGACATAGAGATTTATACCTAGTTTAGTGAGTTTATCTATAATTCCAGAGTGGGGGATGGTGTCAAAAGCCTTGGCAAGATCTAGATAGGCTGTGTGAACCACCTTACCCTTGTCTACGGCTTTGGTGACTGCTTCAAAGAATTCTATCAGGTTTAG
The DNA here is from genome assembly GCF_019279795.1 of Protopterus annectens. Classification (NCBI taxonomy): domain Eukaryota; kingdom Metazoa; phylum Chordata; order Ceratodontiformes; family Protopteridae; genus Protopterus; species Protopterus annectens. The sequence continues at coordinate 42,525,457 of NC_056735.1, forward strand.
GAGACATGATCTGCCTTTTACAAACCCAAACTGGGTGGGATCCAGAGTTTGGAGATTACCAATGTCTTTGTTTATAAGTTCCATGATGATACGTTCCATGGCCTTGCAGACCAGGCTAGTCAGGCTAATGTGGCGGTAGTTCCCAGGGTCCGTGGTGGCTCCCCCCTTGTGGAGTGGAATAACCGTTGCTGTGCGCCAGTCAGCAGGCACAAAGCCTGAGGTGAGGCTATGACTGAACATGGTACTTAGGTGGGGTGCCAGTTCATTCTGTAGTTTGTGTAGAACGCAGCCTGAGATGTTGTCTGGTCCCATGGATGCTGCGTTCTTGGCTTTGGAGAGTGTGGTTTTTACCTGTGCAGCCGTGATTACAGGAACTTTGCATTCTTCCGGTATAGAGATGGGCTCTTTAGGGGGTGAGAGGGGGGTAAAGTTAACACTGAACCTATCTGCCAGGATGTTGGCAATATCAGTTGGGTCTGTATATTTAGTGCCATTGTGCTGTAACTCAGAGCAGATCTGAGTGTTGCCATTCAGATTCTTGACATAGCTATAGAATGCTTTGTGGTTATCTTTAGAATCAGTGGCAATTTTGTTTCTTAACTAGCTTTGGAGGATTTTATCAGGGATCGCAGCTTCTTACTGAGGCTGACCAGGGAGCTCCTCCACTCATGGGATTTTACTCTCTTTTGTAAGAGTTTTTTCCTTCTGTTGTATAGTTTGTTTATGGCAGGGGACCACCAGATTGGCTTCCTTTTTTTGGAGGATAGCGTCTTGGTTCTGTTTGGGATAGCACGATCCATGCACTCATGTAAGTGCTTATAAAGTGCAATTGTGTAGGATCCAGTAGTCGTAACTGTATTGTCCATCTGCATGGGTGTCATGAAGTTCACCACTTTTGTCTTAAGAGGCATGAAGTTGGCTTTGGAGAAATGTTTTATTATGGTTTCCTTAATGGGGGGGTGGAGGCAGGATGTGGATATCTAGGGTAATTAGCTTATGGTTGGATCGGACCAATGAGGCATTGACTTCAGGTGTGGAACACCAGTCACTCATATTGGTAATGACTAGATCTAGGATATTGTTGCCCCTGGTGGGGGTGTGGATAAGTTGATCCAGGGCATTGGAGTTTATGAATTCCAGAAAGTGTTGAGCGAAGGAGTTGGTACATGAGTAGTTTTCCCAGTTAATGGTGGGGTAGTTGAAATCTCCCATTATTAGGGTGTTTGGTTAAACCCTAATATTTTCCAGTACATCAAGAAAAGAGGAGTGGGAATCCTGGGGCATGGTGGGGGATCTGTAGCAAGCTACAGTTTGGATTGCAGTTTTGCCCAGAGTTAGTTGCACTTGGATACAGTATATTTTAGCTCATGATTACTTATATATCCTCTCAAATGAATTTCCAATGGAACTGTCATTGAGTCACAAAATAATGATTATAACCTGTCAAAATCATTCAGCTTCACTCCACTGTCAAGATAATAAAAACACAAAAAAAATATTTTTTGTAAGTGGGACAAACTCCTCTGCACTCTCATGTAGAGGGCAACACTCCACACCCCCTACTATTTTATATACCAACTCTGAGATACATTACTTTAGGGAAAAAGAAAAACCCCAAAAAGGCACATTAGTGGTCTTTCCTTCACAAACCCCAGAATCACACACTGGTGATAGACATTTACAATGTCGCTTATTTGTGTAGTGATCTTAATTCTTAGGTTCATAGGTTAAAGGTGTGTACCAGGCTAATGACCTCAACAGATTTTTTAACCCTAGGCATGCATTCCAAATCTCTGACAAGTTCTGGTACCCTTGACAAGTGTAAGCAGGGGCTTGGGAGGTGAAACATTTACAAACAGGGTCCTGGGAGATGAACCCTTTACAGGCTTCCTATGTCCATTAGAGACATAGATGCCAAACCAGGAATTAATTTGCTGTTCCCCATCCAGTTGCACAAATTACACTTGAATTTGGTTAGGGAGGAACTCTGCTTCACATGAATGGGAAGACTTTTCTAGAGAAGGGGTAGTTTCTGGGATACGTACCTCTCTCTCCAGCAGGTCCTATTTATATCACAGGCAAGGTTTAAGACTTTAGAATGGGTAATTCTGGTGCTCTTTGTTTTGTGAATATGCAGGAGGTCCATCAGAGTGTGAGTCTGACAATGCCTTATATGCCAGGCATAGATCTCCCCTCAACAGCCTATAGGAGACAGAATACAAGGATAGGGCCTTGAGGCAGTCAGATAGGACATGTTACATATGCCCTGTATGATTTTAGTAAGGAACCTTAGTGGACGTTCCAATTGTTGGATATGCCTGGTTAGGTACATACAAAACAGGGCATTGTACTCAATGATAGGTCTGATAAATGCCAAATACAGTGGAATAATGACCACCTTGAACCTAGATGCCATACATTTGTTTATACGTTGCACAACAGAATGATTTCCTCACTGTAGACAAGTAATGGTCAAAGGCTAGATTACTGTCTATGTGTGTCCCCAGCCCCTGACTACTGAATCAACTCTTAGGGGTGTGTTGTGACAGTTACCAGGGATGGACAACTTCCCAAAAGATACTATTATGCACTTCATGGCATTTAGTTTTAGTCCATGGCTCTGACACCAGTTGTTTATCTGTGTTATCCCTTCTTGGAGAACATTTGTGTCTGTGTGACAGCTCCTGTTTCGCAACCATCTGCAAATTTTGTCAGCCAGAGGTCATTGACACTGACCTTGACTTCAGAGAAGTAAATACCAAAAAGGAGCAGTCCCAGGACCAATCCTTGAGGGACTCCTGTTATGATCTGCTGGAGAGACAGGTATGTATCCCAGAGACTACCCCTTCTCTGGAACTTCCTGGGTCCTACGTGTGAGCTAGCTGGCTAGCCACCAGGTGACATAAGTGTTTGTACCTAACCTATTAACTTTGTCAACCATGCCCGAGTAGGGTATTGAGTCAAATGTCTTGACCAGGTTAAGGTAGGCAGTGTGAACCATTTTGAAATTATCCATTGCTTCGGTGAACTTCTCAAAGAAGTCCATCAGGTTGAGTAGCACGACTTGCCCTTGATGAAGCCAAATTTAGTTGGGTCAAGTGTCTGGAGGTTTCCTATGTCATTATTGATCATAACCATGATAATTGTTTCCATGGGTTTGCATATGAGACTAGTGAGACTTATGAGCCTGTAGAAGGCCTATCTTTGTGCAGAGAGAATATTGTATCTGTTCAACATTCATGAGGCACGAAGCCTGTTTGGAGGCTACAGTTAAATAGAAAGCCTGGTAAGGCATGTTTCATGCTATTTAGAAGGCATACTGGGATATTGTCTGGACCCACTGATGCAATGTTCTTGGCCTTAGAGAGAGCCTTAAACACCTGTTCCCTAGTGATAGCAGGGGGAGTTATATCTGATGGTATTTCCTGAGAAAATGTTGAGGTGGAGAGAGGGGTAAAGTTGGAGTTGTGTTTGTCGGGCAGTAGATTTGCTGTATCTTCTGGATCAGAATAGATGGTGCCATTTACAATGAGCACTGCACAGGATTGTGTATTGCCTTTGAGGTTGTGGACATAGCTAAAAAATGCCTTGTGGTTGTCCTTGACCTGAGAGGCCAAATTTACTTCACATTTGCTTTAGTACACTTTATTTGTCCTCTTGAGTTGTTTGTTCAGTCTAATGAGACTGCTTTCATCATGCTGGGTGTTGCACTTCCTCATGTTTGCCATGATTTTCTTCCTTTTGTTATACAACCTATTGATGTTGGGATTCCACCAGGGTGGCTTATTTTTTGAGTTAGTTCTGTAGTTCTCCTTGGTGGGTACATCTGCTTCTATGCAGCTATTAACATGCGTGTATAGAGTTTGTGTGAACAGTTCTGCATAGGCAGCAGTGTTCTCAGGGTTATGGAGGCTTGAAATGTTGCTATGTCACCATTTAATAGTAGGAAGTTAGCCTTAGAGTAGTTCCTGAATATTTCAGGGTTAGATGGGGTTCCAGGTTTTATTTTTACTTCAAAAGTGACCATTTTGTGGTTTGATCTTAACCATAGAAGACATTACACTAGGGACTATGTAGTACTCTCCCATATTAGTGAGGACCAAATCCAGTACATTTGCTTCTGTTGATGTGGAGCTCTTTGACTAGGGGGACTATATTCCCTATGCCATATGGAAGCCTAGTTAAGCATCTCAACCTGCAAGAAAATGCCTATCATCAGATTTTTTACAGAAAAGTGAAAATGACCAAGTGGTTGGCAGGGATGCTCACACCTCCAGGACCCTACAATAAAAGTCCAACAGTGGACTAGGGTCCATGAGTTCATGGTAGCTCAAATATCACTGACACCTCATGGTTCACTGCAGCAATCACATACTGAGGCTTGCAGATAGCGTTGTGCAGATCATGGCAGCCATTAAGCCAAGAAAGTGCAGTAGAATCTGAATGCAGATCTTGTATAACATTACCATCAAATCAGAAAAAGCCATGACCTCCTGGGTCCACTCAATGGATGGAATGAGTGTATTATCTTCAGAAAAGGCCATGACCTCCTGGGTCTTCTCAAGGGATGTAATGATTAAAGGTAAAGTGAATCCAGTTCCATTCGAATGAAGTGTATTTTCTGGGTAGGAGGCAGCAAGGACTTCATACAACAGGGAGTCCCAGGATGAGGAGAGGGTGGCCCAATTTCTATGTATAGGAATGGGAGGACAGTCTTTTTCCTGTAACTCTTTGGTCACCATGGTCAACACCTTGGTAAAGGCTGTAGACACTGAGGAAGTTCTGATTTGCAGCACTTTGTACTGAAAGTGATAGTGTGATTTGGAATTGTGTCCACTGACACCATCCAGACACTCTGCAGGAACAAGGGCATAAGGCCACTGCACACTACTCCAACACCAGATGACCAGATGCAAGGTATATGCTGTCTGAAGTCCAGAATGAGATGGAAGTCAGCCATCCATTTTGGGACCAGGAATAAAGAGTAAAACATATCCTGCACAGCCCTTTTGAGCTCTGCATCCTTGGTTTGTTCCAACAGTTCCACAAAGATGGAGTGATCTACCAACCAATGTCATTTTTGGAGGAGAATTTGTTTCCAAAATGTGACGGAGAATGACTATATTTTGAGTCCACTGGTCTTTTGTGATGGTTTCTCAAGAAAGGACAAACTTGAAGAGATACAACTGGTATTACAGTATGCAAGACAGACAACAGAAAGTTATTTGCCCCAGCAATGTCCAGGAGTAAATTGTCTTGTTACATCTGTCTGAGCAACCTAGACATAATCTGCTGTGATCTTTGTGATCTGTGCTGAACTGAAGACATCATGTAAGAGCTAGCACTGGGATACCCGTTTAATTGTTCTACCCGTTTTAATGAGGACGGGCTGAAGGGGCAAAATAAGGGTATCTCCATGTCACATCAACAGCATCTTTAATGACTGGCTACAACACATGGGTGACCATAGGCTTCATTCTATGAAACCACCAGACGTTTTTTTTGCATGAGGATAGTGAATGGAGTCTAGTCCATAATGTTTCTCATAAGCATGAGTGTCTTTCCAAAGAAGGCATCATGGAGTAGTAAGGATGGGATGTAGATCATTATTGTTATCCTTTTCAGAGACAGTGGCTTCAGGCTCCTCCAAGTCATCATAAGAATTACAGTTTAAGGGGAGACATCCAAGATGGCTGGACACTGATTAACAGCTTCATTTCAGCCTTCCCAGTGTGAAAAAAGAAATTGAGAGATAAGGGCTAGCAATTCTGCCAGTGCCAGCTTCAGTACAATTAAGTTACTGGCCTTTAAGTACACAGCTTGGATAGCAGAAAAGAAGAAACTTAGAGAGCCTGAAAGAACATCAAGTAGAAAAAGTGAAGAGAAAACACTAACTGGGAAGAATCCTGCAGCTGTTCAGCAAAAAGCAGTTCAAGCTACAGCTTTGGTACAAGAGATGTCTTCTGGTAATTTAGAGGAAAAATTTTCTTTTTTTTTTATTTTACATTTGTTGACCGGGCTAGTCTAACTGGATACATGTCCATTTTCAGTAGAGGCCCGGGGAGAAAAGCTCCACTTTAAACTAACTAAATCAAGACAATCGAAAGTCCATGCAATATATACAGTACATAAACCTAAAGAATTATTTCATCAAATTGAGATGTACAGAATTACAAATATACAGATTGTGACTACTAAGTTTAATAAGTAAAATACAGTATTATAATCAAGGGAAAGAGATATATATTCTTGATTAGAAAATTGGATATGAATGAGCCTTTGTAAAGATATAAAATGGCTATGATAAAGTGAGTAACACTGAGAAGTAAGAGAATTAATGAATGTAAGTACAAGGGGAAGTAGTTACATTCATAGTGAAAGAGAATAAATTGGTTTATATATACAAGGTGGAAAGATAAGAGCTCTCAGAAGAAAGCAAGGTTGTTAGGAGCATATTCAGTATAAGCAGCTTGGGAATAAGATGCTAAGAAGGGGGGGGGAATTGCTAATACTGCAAAGAGGGTTATTGGAAGAGAGTTATAGAGTAATGATATATTGGGGGGGGGGTTAGTCAGGGTTAGTACAAGGACAAAGCCATTGTGTTTTTAGTTGAATCTTTAGTTTTAAAGAGTGGTAATGATGAGAGAGATGTAAGTTTTGTGGGAAGCTTGTTCCAAAATTTCCCTACTGTATTAGAGAAAAGAGAATCACCTGCCTTGTTGTGGGATTTCTGGATGGTAACCAATAGTTTATTTGCTGAGCGAAGGTTAGTAAGGTTTGTGTAGGGGGGGGGATGAGGCTACTGAGAATAGGAGTATTACTGGGCTGGTACAGAATTTTATGGGTAATGGAGAATTGTTGAAATTCTAGCTGGTTATTTAGTTCAAGCCATCCAAGAAGTTTGAGATTTAGGCAGTGATGAGTTCTAAATGAGGACCCAGTAGCAAACCTGGCAATATTGTTATAAGAAGTGGACAATTTGTTTAGGTTGCTTTTGGAAAGATTAGTATAAATTGGTGATGCATAGAGGAGGGTGGAGATCAGATGGGTCTGGGCAATAGTAGTTCTGGCTTCTGGGGTGAGAAAAGGTTTTATCCTATATAAGGATCCAAGTTTTCTGTTTACAGTTTTAATAGTGGCATTAATATGTGAGTCAAAGTTGAGGTTATGGTCAATCAATACACCTAATAGTTTTGTAGTTGGGTCAGGAGCTATGATAGTACCGTCGATGGATATAATAGAGAAATCCATTGGGGTGGATTTAAAAGTTGGAGAAAAAAGTAATAGTTTAGTTTTTTTTGCATTAAGGAGGAGGCGACGTTGTTGGAACCAGTTTTCTACTTGGTTAAATACTGTTTGGGTGATGGACTGGAGTTCAGATGAGGTGGTTCCTTTACAAATCAAAGTGGAGTCATCTGCGTATTGTATGCTGGTAGGTAGAGGTAAATTAGTAGAAAGGTCGTTAATGAATATGGAGAAGAGTAGAGGTCCCAGGATAGAACCCTGAGGGACACCAAGGGTAATAGGGAGAAGTGTGGATAGGTTATTATCCCAAAGGACAGCCTGCTGTCTATTGTGCATATAGGATTTGAACCATTGTAGTGCCTGTGTGTCAAGTGAGAAAGATTTGAGTATGTTGAGTAGTATTTGATGGTTGACCATATCAAAAGCTTTAGAGAGGTCAATGAACAAAGCAGAGGAGTGCGTGTTATTGTTGCGATGTTTATTAATGCAGTCTGTAAAGGATAGGAGAGCAGTGGTGGTACTGTGGAATGGTCTGAAACCATGTTGACAGTCAGCTAGTAGGTTATATTGGAGAATGTGGTCAAGGAATTGTTGATGGATACATTTTTCCATTATTTTGGCTAGTGGTGATAATATGGCTATGGGCCAAAAGTTAGAGAGCTCAGTTGAATTCCCTCCTTTGTGAAGTGGGATTATGTGAGAGATTTTCCAGAGTGAGGGAATGGAGCCTTCAGTTATGGTTCTATTGATTAGAATTGAAATGGGATAGGCAAGAGCTTTTGCAGCAGTTTGAAGGTATTCAGGTGGTAGGAGATCCGCTGAGTTAGTACAAGGTTTAAGTTTATGAAGTAGAGTGTAGATGAGGGTTGTAGGAATAGGTTTTAAGTGAAAGGTAGCTGCTAAGGTAGTTGAGGGGGATGAGAGAGTAGAGTTAACAGGTGGTAAGGTGTTAGCTAGAGATTGTACAGTTTCAGTAAAAAAGGTATTGAAAGCATCAGCAATCTGGGTAGGAGAGTTTAGGGAAAGACCAGATGGGGTAGGTGTTTTGGAGTGGCCTGGATGTAAAAGTTTATTTATGCCTGACCAGAAGCTTTGAGGTTGATTATGGTGATTTTGTTGGAGTTTAAAGAAATAGTTTTCTTATCCTGAATTATTGATTTTTTGGTGGCATTTCTTAGCTGTCTAAAGTACTGCTGATCAATTGGGTCTTTAGTGTTTCTCCATTTGGACCAGATTTTATTTCTTTGTAGGATTTGTTGTCTGGTTTCTTTAGTGAGCCATGGGGCTGTTTTGTATCTAGTTCTTATAGAGCGTGAGGGGGCGTGGAATTCTAAAATTTGTAGGAATTTGGAGTTAAAATGGGATACTGCATCATCAACTGGCAAGTGCCTTAGGGGTGACCAGTCACAGGCTTGCAGTTCAGCCTGAAAGTTGGCTGGATCAAAATTTTTTTTGTTGCGGGTGATTTTAAAGGTGGTTTGATTTGGGATAAAGGATTTATGTCTAGATAGATAGGTTAGTGAATGGTCGCTAATATCATCAGGAAGGATACCTACTTTGTAGGAGAGAGGGTGGCTGTTAATTAAGATCCAGTCTAATATACTTTCTTTGCAGCTGGGTTTATGGATTCTGGTGGGGGTAGTAATAGTTTGTGAGAAGCCATAGAGGTTTATAAAATGCATCAAATGTATTCAGTGTTGATTAAAATAAATGAAACAACGAAAGAGTATATAAACTCAAATAACAGAAAGCAGTTATTCAGATGAACTGATAAAACTGCCAACATTAGAGGTCAAAATGAGTTGTTTCAAAAATGGTTTATAGTTAGAGGACAAAGAGTGCTGGCAAAACCAAAGATTCTCTCCTGTACCAGAGAAACTAGAAGAAACAGACTGCATTCATTTTATGAAGGCACTAATAAGTAACTGGACTGGTAATCTACAGCAGGATTTTTTACCTAAAATGGCACATTGAGTATATGCTCCAAACCTTGCCATGAGAAAGCAGCCAAAGCTGCTATTAGTAAAGATGCAATCATACCATCAGAAAGAGTTGATCCTGACAAAACTTTGGCAGGAGGGCAAAGTATTAAAATCTGGAAACAGTGGAGTGTTTGTGGTAAATGATTATTCACTGTACACCAGGCAGCGGAGAAGCAAATTTACCCCAGCAATCACGAAATGTCAAGAGGCAGGTCTGAGATTCAAGCTGCTGCATGTAGCTGTCTTCAGAATATTTTTTTTCCTGGAGGATCAAACATTTTTTGATGCATAACAGGCAAATGATAAAATACAAAAGGTTGTCCAACAAAAAGTGAACTATTAAACAGAAGGGGAGTCTGCTTCCCATTATTCTGATAATAAAGCCATTAGAGAGACTTTCCCAGTGAAACCTTTTCCTATGTTCCAAAGGAAATGCTTGAGAGACAGAAAAAAAAAACACATGACCTGACTAGAAGAATTAGGAGTACCTTGGACTTGAACCAGAGTCAGGTGTTGGGAAATGGAAGTTAGCAGGAAGAATACAACAACACTGACATTAGTGAATAAATGTGATATTATAAAGCAGCAATCATTTTGTGAAATATGTTTTTACAAGAAAATGGGGCTGAGAAAGCTTGAATGTTTGTTGACTTTGTGAAACTTGCAGGTGGTCCAAAAACATATACACTACTTCATGAAACAATGTTTGGAAGGAGACTAAAAAGAAATAAAGGTAATTGTAAGCAAGATATTTCTTCATATTAGTATTTGTATAAAACATTTCATGATATAAAGTGCATGTTATACAGCAAAGTAGATTTGTGCAGTATGTAGTCAGGGGTATCTAAAATGAGGGGAGTGAGAGTGAGTCTTTTCAGTGTTTCTTCTATGTGATAAAGATACTAAAGTAAACAAGTACTTTTTTAGTTTTAAGAAATGTAGACATTATGATGAAAAAGAGAAGAAAGACAGGCAAAAGCATGTTTAAGTTAATATCTGGAATGGGATGTAAAAGGACACTGATTATAATATATGTAGAGTTGAGATGTTCTGTCCTTGGCTTAATCTAAAACTTTTTTGTGTGCGTATGCATGTGGGCTTGAAAAAATAAGAAAACATTGTGAATGCAATGAGAAGTTTTCCTTTAGCAAATAAATATTCAGTATGAGTTGAGAGGTCTGCAGCTGAATACAGCTGTACATTCTGTTCTTATGTTTCCATGGAGACAAGCTGACTGCAGGTGCAGGTAATACATTTTGAGAGGTCTCAACATTGTCTGCTGAGGGAAATGTAAAATTAAAATGTACAAGGAAAAGCAGCACAATAAAAAAATGAAGTCTGAATTTGTTTGAAGTGAATACGAGTTAGCAATTTTCCTGGTATGTAAATAAAGTGATAAAGATCTAGAAGGTTTTGTTTAGCAGTATTTTAAAAGGAGGGAACTCACCCCATACTTAAAGAAAGCTGTGGTGGCTACAATACCTAAAGATGGTAAAGACCCATCAGACCCAAATTCATATAGGCCCATTTCATTTTTAAACCATGATTATAAAGTCAAAAAGAGAAAAACTACATCTGATGAAGCAGTATTGGAGTATTGGAGTGTTACTGTGAAAGCGCTTATTCCATTTTAGTAAAGATTGTCAATTTGTGAACTCTGTGGTCTTCAGCCTACAATTGCATCTACCTGCTGTGCCTTCCAGATACTACTTTGGTGTGTTGCATGATTATAAAGTGTTTATATCTCTAATAGCTAAAAGAATGGCAAAGGTGTTGCAAAATTTGATAGATATGAATTAATGTGGTTCTGTGGACAGGAGGCAAATGTTTGATCCATAGAGAAGCAGAATGTAAGAAAATACTGCTTTTGTTTGTGGGTTTTGATGCAGAGAAAGCATTTGACAGAGTAAGATGGGACTTTATGAGCAGGGCAATGGAAGCATTTGCATTTCCTGAAAAAATTATAAGGTTGATAAGGAGGCTATATGAGGGATCGGAGGCGAGAATTAAAGTGGGAAGGTTCCTGTCTGATAAATTGTGTCTGAACAGAGTGACCTGGCAAGGGTGTCCTCTTTCCCCTTTGTTATTTGCTTTATATTTAGAGCCATTGGAAAACAAAACAAGGGACTCAGAAATTCAAGGATATAACTGGTATGGCAATCAATAAAAGTTGGCTCTATTTACAAACCATATTATTTTGTACCTGATGAAACCAGAAAAGGACATCTCAGTGTTGTGGAACACCCTGAGAACATTTCAAGTTTTTTCTGGATATAAACTTAATGAAGATAAAACAAAGGCTATAGGTATAAATTCTGTACCCACGCATGAAATGATTCAGCAATACCCATACTTATGGTGACACAATAAAATGAAGCTTTGAGGAGTATGGTTTAAAAAGGATTCTGTTATGGCAGTGAAGGATATGTGAGAAGAAACTAAACAAAATATAAAATAAAAACTGAATAACTGGAAGCTCTTGTTTATGGATATGGATAGCAAGATACAAGCAGTAAAATGATTTTAGTTCCCTTTTTTATATACAGGTTAGGCATATTTTTATCCACCAGAGGAAAAGTTGTGGACAATAATTAATAAAGAGTTGAAGGAATTTATCTGGGAGGGAAGAGGGGAAGGAACAAGTGGGACAAGATGATCCTTCCAATAGAACAAGGTGGTTTAGGATTGCCTGCTTTGAAGGGATATTTTAGAGCTACACAGTTAAGGCTGATACACATAACACAAGCATAAGACTACAATTCAAAGTGGAAACAGATGATGATAAAGCGTAGGGTTAATAGTAAGGAAAGAAAGGGTTTTGGACAACATTATATTCATAAAGTAACAGGAGTATACTAAGAACTAAGCCAGAAGGCAAATGGTTGAGGTATTTTGGGGAAGAAAGAGGTAACTGGGAATGTGTTTTGAGAGTATAATGACTTGGCAGACTTTAAAAATTTCCACCAGGGTACTCTGTCAGAAATATTGGGTGAAAAATGTGTGTAACTAAGGAAATTATTCTATGCAGCTGGGACACAGGATCTGAATTGCCTAGATATAGTAAGGCCTTGTTGAGGTTAATTCGGGTGACTGCCAAATTACCAGAAGATGGAAATCAAAATCTAAATTAACTGTATTTGAAGTACTGCTAAACACAAATAGCGTTAACCATGGAGACAACACAATACTAAATCCAACCACTTCACAGAGTGGTAGTCCATAAACAACACACGGCCAGATAAAATTTTTTTGTCTTTTTGGCTTTTCCTGGTTAGGGGTCGCCACAGCGGAACTCCGGTCCGGTAATGATTGGCAGCCGATTTTTATGGTGCTGAGTTGCCAGCCCGATGACCAACCTTCAGCAAAGGCACGCCTATTCACGCATGTCTTTCAGAGGCCAGACCGCGGGGAGGACATGCAGTCTCCACACAGAAGGCACTCCAGCCGAGAATCGAACAGGAGAACCTCTTGCTGTGAGGCAACAACACTACCACTGTACCACCGCGGCTTCTACATGGCCAGATAAAATAATAATCTTTAATGAAAGTCTTTAATGTAACCTTCATTAACGACCACTCTTTTATCTGGCCGTGTGTTGTTTATGGACTACCACTCCGTGAAGTGTTTGGTTTTTGTATATGAAGTACTGAATATTGTATAGGAGCAAATTACATAGAAACAAATGGAATTTATGGGAATAATACACACGGAACAATGTTCTGGTGAAGGAGAGAGGTTTAAGGGATGGCAGTAATTTATGTAATGCTGGATTGATGATAGTTATAAAAAACAAACATCATGTTTAATGTATGTAAGTGGGAACCTGTTAATATGGTTTGTTTTCTTTTATATAAATGAATGTTTACCAAAGTCTTGAGTGATAATTCAATAAAGGTGTTAAAAAAGAATTAGAGTTTAAGGCAGAACTGGCTTAACATTGGAGAGCTGCTTCTTTTAAAGATCAGCATGTGATTATTGACTGACAGCTGTCAGGGAACAAGTGATAAGAGACAGAGTGTGTGTCATCTAAGGGCAGTACACACTACAGTCAGGCTAGCAGCGGGCTTGAAATGAGCTTCAAACTAAATTCCCTAAGGTTTAATTCCCACACTAATAAATAACTTAAGCTACCATCAGATGTTAGCTACCATCAGATGTTAAACATATGCTTGAGACAGCTCTCCCAGCTTGAGACACATGTCCAGATGGAAGTTGATCTGCTAAATTCTCCTCAAACTAGAACTTGTTAGCCCAGCCAGGCTGGCAGGCTGGGGGAGTATCCCCATGAAGAGAGTCTTTGGCCCTGATAAAAAATGATCCATGACTCAATGAATCAAGAGACCACTTTAGTATCAGAATAGCCAGCTTTGAGCTCCAGATGGTCATTACAGGGTTAGCTGGTGCAAAAAAACAATGAATACACTCCAAGGGTGGAAAACAGGGTTATGCCTCTCCCAGTCCCATCATCTTTCTCCAACATGGATGGTAGACAAGAGCTTGAACCCTCACTTATTGACATTCACCCCCCTAGATTAAGAATGAATGAACATCTGAATTACCTGTGAGAGAGTCAAGACTTGAACTACTTTCTGACCTGAATATTTCTCCTTGGGGCAGTGCTCTAACTTATACATGGGGTGATGATGATAAGCCTTTCTCTAGTTCTTCTGTAAAGAATTCCCAACAGCTACCATGTTTCCAGATGCACATTTGGCCAAATATTTCTCCACTCCTCATCTTAGAGCAGTTGGTTTAAACCTCTGGCACTTATAGTAGTTGTCAAGGTCATAGATCATGGTTCTCCTCAAGTTAGTAGAGACAGTGTCAACATAGCACTTAACTGATGATTTGGTGGCCATCTGGACACGTCACACTCCAGTGTTGAGGCATGCACATGCAGAATGTTACTGATGATAGCAAGAAATGAGATATGAATTATCTGACAAAGAACAGCTGTGCTCTGAGATGACTGTGATTATATGTAGGTGGTGCACTGCAATGTGACATGCAGCTGTACAGCCGACTAGACATTATCTGTTCATGTAAATTTATAGAAGAAAATGCTAGTGTAATTGGAGAATATAGATCTACTGACAGCCCTCATTTTTAGATCATCTAATTGTGTAATACAGACAAAAATGTGAGAAGCATATAAATGCATAGATAATAAGTCAGAAACCATAGAACCAAGTGGAAGTTATGCAGGAGAAATGATAGTAAGAGGGAGGAGCAGTAGTGAAGAACGATATGAAACATGCACTGAGGACTGACTGCATTTATGCAAGCAAGGATATGGTAAGGAAAAAACAGAAGGATGATGCAACATGCAAAGCAACAGGTAATTAATCTGTCCTATTCAGTTCTCAGTGTTCTCCGTTTGAAAACTCTAATAAATGAGTTTATGTACTAGTCCATTTAAATAAGTTTGATACTATTGCAAGGGCATTAAGATGACTGACAGAGCATAAAGCTAAGCATGGTAAGGAAGTGTATCAGTAATGGCTATTATTGTAGGTTTTGTGAAACTTTCTAGGGCTGAAGCTACAAACATTGCTGCTCTGTAGAGTCCCAGGAGCTGAATCGCTAACATGAGTATACTTGAGTAGCTGTCCTGGTTGACTGCTGCATACTTCAGGAGCTGAATCGCTAACATGAGCATACTTGAGTAGCTGTCCTGGTCACCTGCTGCATACGACAGGAGCTGAATCGCTAACATGAGCATACTTGAGTAGCTGTCCTGGTTGACTGCTGCATACTTCTCTGTGAGTAGCTTAAGTAGCTGTATTATGATTTGTTACACACATCGTGCACCTTTAAGCATTGCTCTAGCTCTGAAGAGTCCCAGGAGCTTAATCGCTAATGCGGGCATACTTGGGTTGCAGCTTTAAGCGCTTCTCTAGTTCTGAAGGGTCCCAGGAGCTAATTGCAAACTCAAGCATACTCGAGTAGCTGTCCCTGTTAACAGCTGCATTCTACTACTCGAGTGAGTGAGTTATGTAATACCAGTTGTATTCTCCTAGGTGTTTTTTTCCTATTTGGACAAACTGTTTTTATGCACATTCCTTCATTAGTTGGGTCAAGGCCTGCCTGCTATATGCCCTAGCTCATACCTGGGATCATATTGTGTAAACTGTACTTTTTTTCTATGGTAGTTTTCTTATAGATGGCTATACAATTATTTATATGCATCACAGGTTGAATATAGCTTATACCTGAAATGTGGATTATAGTCCTACTGAGCCTACAAACAGTGTCCTGCTACAGTATAGATTTACAGAACTGTTGGTTTAAATGTGTTACCTATTGCTGCTACTAATGATAAGGGAATGTTTATATGCTTACTGTATCTTGTTTGTCTTTGTGAAAGCTTTTGTGTAATATTGCCATAACTACCTTGCCATGTGCTAACTCTTGTTTCTCTCCACCACTTTGTCTCTCTCTCTCTCTCTCCCTTAAGTACCCTGCTCACCTTGTGCTATTCCTGCACTAGTCTCTATGAACCTACCTATCTGGTGAAAAAGGACCCTATCCAAATCCCTGCGGTTTCATCTCACAGCCTTAATTCCCTGCACCCTCTCTCAAGGAAACAAGAAAGTATGTTGTTGTTGTCTAATTCCTGCCAGTAAAATTTTAAACCATTGTACTATTGCTTTAGGGGTTCAAAAGCACACTCCAAGCCAGGACAGCCAGCATCTTCTACCCCCTCTCTTATCTACCCTATTACCTACTCAACTCCTATCCTTTGTTGTAACCCCTTTTACTTGCAGTCACCCCTTCCCCAGTTCTAAACCAGCTAGCTCCATCTCAAACTTACCTGCAATAGAAAACCTGTCCACTAGGTGGCACCCTTATCCCAGTCTCTACCTCCTGCTTACCCTCTATTTTTCTTGTTTCATTACCTTAACATTTCTGAAGTCCCAGATCTGCTCTTAATTATTTTCTCTTCAACTTTTACTATAACTGTCTACAACTACCTATTCTATCATAGACTCCTTAATTATCTCTGCTCTTACCCACTCCTGACTTACTTAACTTACCTTCAGTAGCCAGTATTGCTGATTGTTTCTTCTCTAGCTGCTTCACTACCTGTCTCTACCCGCTCCGTTCACCCTGCAGGCTCACTCTGCTTCACTACACTACCCCCAATTCCCACCCACCCCATGGGGTCCTACTCTTATAATACTTAACCACACCCCTTCCCATCACTCTCAGGAAACCGTACCATTGGCCCTTATACTCCTATTTCATCCTTCTCTAACCACTCCCTATCTCTCCAACCACTCCCTCTGACTCTCCCTATCCACACCTACTTTACTCCCATACCTACAACAAGACCGCAACAATTAATCCATACAAATGTATAAACTACCGACCCCAGCACACTTACAGCTGCTACATCTACTAATATTTCTACCACCTTTAACTATAGCCTACATACTTACCTCCTATGAGCACCCATTATATCCAAACCTTCTTTACCACAATAAGCTAACTACCTCTCCTTCCCTACCTATCCTCTCTAACCATGTAAACATAACATCTACACCCAGCTATCTACTGGCAAAATATCATAGAATACTCCACATTAGATACAACACTCTCAATCCCAGAAACTCTCTACACCTATACAGCAGATTCCCAAATCCAACCTTTCTAATACAGACATTCACCCAAACCCAGGCCCAACAACAGTTCCTACCATACAACTCCATAACCCCAATCAATCCAACATTCATTCCCTTACTCAACCACCAAACTCACTCTTTATAGCTCACCTCAATATACGTAGCATTAATAACAAAGCCTCACAACTCAATGCTCTCTTGGAAGTCTACTCCTTTGATATTCTTAGTTGAACAGAAACCTGGTTAAAACCTGTAACTAAAGACAATGAAATCATCCCACCCAGATATAATATATTGAGACTTGACCGTGCAGCAAAGAAGGGCAGGAGGATAACTATCCTATTTAAATCAGGGTTACAGATTACCACATATGACTTTAAACCACCTCAAGATTCTATTGCAGAAATTCATATTTCCAAACTTCAACTCAACACTTTCAAATCCATCTATATTATCTGGATCTATCTACATCCTGGTAATAACAATGCCATCATAGAAGATATCCTCTGCTGGATATCTCAAAACGTGCCCCAAGAAACCCCAATCCTAGGTGATTTTAACATTGATTGGAATTGCTGTAGCAGCAGCCACCCTACCACCCACATTAATCTATTTGTTTTTTCTCAAACCATTACCTCCCCTACCGGGATAAACAAACCTAATAAGAAAGAAAGTACCTTGGATTGGATTCTCATAAATAACCATCCCCAGATATATGAATCTGGAACCCTACCTGATGATGTAAGTTACCACTCACTTACCTACATCATCAGGCATAAGACCAATGCTTCCATTCCAACCACTTTCAGGAATATTAGGTCCAAGAAGAACTTTAACCCTGATCCCTTTCAAAGAGAACTTAGAGCATGTGACTGGTCTTCCTTAAAATACCTCCCATTGGAGGAAGCTGTTAAATACTTTAATTCTAAATTCCTAGCCATTCCAGACCACCATGCACCAACCCGCTCTATTAGAATTAGAACTAACCCCCCCCCCCATGGCTTTCAAAAGGAACCAAACAGAAAATCCACCTCAGAAATAAATACTGGGCCAAATGGCCAATGACTAAAAACCCTGTAAACCGACAAAACTTCAGAGAGCTGAGAAAAGACACTAAGAAAACTATACTATCTGATAAAAGAAACTACTACCCACAATTCCAGCAAACTAACCATAATAATCCACAAACATTCTTAGCAAGTATTAACCAACTACTACACCCAGGTCAATCCATTACACCAAACCCACAAGGCAAAGACCAGGAGAATCCCAAGCATACTGCCAATGCCTTCAATACCTTTTTTATTGACAGCATTCAAACACTTGCCAGTCAGCTATCACCTAATAACTTAACTATACATACCTCTAACCTCCATTTCTCTTCCAACCAGTCCCAACAACATATATTCTTACCCTTATCCAAAAACTGAAACCTTGCTCTCCTTCAGCAGACCAACTACCCGCTGAATATCTACAGAAATCAGCCATATCCATTGCCTATCCCATTTCCATTCTAATCAATAGAACCATCAGTGAAGGACACATCCCTAGAATCTGGAAAGTCTCCCATATTATCCCCTTCATAAAGGCGGAAACTCTACTGAATTCTCCAACTACCGTCCCATAGCCCTACTTTCTCCTTTGGCAAAGATCATGGTAAAATGTATCCACAGGCAATTGCTAGACCACCTAATCCAGAATAACTTACTTTCCAGCTGTCAACATGGTTTCAGACCTTCCCACAGCACTACTACTGCCCTCCTTTCCTTTACTGACTGTATTAACAAAAAACATAACTACAATATGCTTTCCTCTGCACTGTTTATCGATCTGTCCAAGGCATTTGAAATGGTTAATCACCAAATACTTATAAATATACTCAAATGCCTGTCACTAGATGCACTCACTATAAAATGGTTCCAGTCCTACTTAGATAACAGACAATAGGTGGTGCTTTGGCACAACATTCTGTCTACCCACCTGCCCGTTAACCTTGGCATCCCTCAAAGGTCCATATTAGGACCCCTTCTTTACTCCATATTTATCAATGACCTTCATCTGGCAATGCCCCAAGCTACATGCATACAATACACAGATGATTCCACACTTATATGCTCAGCCACATTCACTTCCGAACTTCACTCCCTTACCCAAAAGGTATTTAATACAGTAGAACAATGGTTTACACAGCATTGCCTCCTCTTAAACCCCAAAAAAACTAAACTCCTCCTTTTTAATCCTACTCGTAAGTCCTCCCCAATAGATTTCTCAGTTACATCCACTAATGGTACTCTTATATCACCAGACGCAACTACCAAACTACTTGGTATCACCATAGACAACAACCTTAACATTGACATCCATATCAACAATACTATAAAAACTGTTAACAAAAAAACTAGGCTCTCTCTACAGGATCAAACCCTTCCTTTCACCAACAGCCACAACAACTATTGGTTCATAGGTTCATAGATCTCTACACTCCTCTATGCCTCACCCATATTTACTAATCTATCTAAAAATAACCTCACCAAAATGGAAATCTCCTACAATAACATTGCCAGATTTGCTACAGGCAACCCATTTAGAACCCACCATTGCTATAATCTAAAGCAGCTAGGATGGCTTGAACTTCAGAATCTGCTTAAATTCCACCAACTAACCATTGCCCATAAGACTCTTTACCAACCTTCCAATACTCCTATACTATCTACCCTCATCATCCCCAATAATAATCTGAAATGCTTGTGTTCATCACATAAACTTCTTGTAAATACCTCTAAATCTAATAACATAGGTTCATAGGTTCATAGATTAGTACTAAGCTAACTGCCCGTGAGAGCCATTTTAAGCCTAGCCAATTATCCCTTGTGAGACTCAAATGCTGCACCTTGCGTTTGTAAGGCAAGCACCTTAACCATTAGACCACCCTCCCCAACAGGGTTGGGGATTCTCTTTTCACTAATACTGTTGGAAAATCCTGGAATCTTCTCCCCAGTGACCTTTCCTCTCTTCCCTCTTTATCACTCTTCAAAAACAGACTGAAACTTTTCCTGAGAACACACTGGCTATGCCCCTGTACTAAACCTGACTAATCGTGTATCTCTTCAAACTAGGCACTGCCTACCTTATACTTCTCAATAACAAGTTCTACTTTCCTTATTAACCACAATACCATTTCCTATACATAACCCTTTTTTCATCCTCTGTGCTTACTTATAGTGTGACAGCTCTTTATTAATATAATTATACAATAAGCTGCCTTTTTTGTTATATTATGTATTCTACCTGCAGTTTGTATTGTACCTGCATTTTGCACTGTGAAGTATTCTGCCCTCTTTGATAATTCTGTGTTAACCTGTAATGTTCATTGTAAATATAAATGTTTTTGTTATTTGATTTTTTTTCCACGGAGCTTATCTCCCCGGGCCTCTACTAAAATGGACATGTATCCAGTTAGACTAACCCGGTCAACAAATGTAAAATAAAAATAAAATAAATTAATTGTTGTAAAGATTATGAAGAAAAATTGAGTTAATCAGAAAGTTTAAAAGGAAGGCATGCAGTAGTAAAGTCAGTGGTTTGCAGGAACAGAATAGGGAGGAATATCCAAGTCTTGTCCTTTCTTTATATCCAGATCCTTTGGAAGTTTTTGAATAAAAGCAGTAGCATAAGTCCCATCAGGTGTCCGGATAAGCTGGGTACTGGTGTGGCTGGGATTTCCTGGGCAGAACTTCTAGGTCTTGACACTGCAGTGCTTGCTGTGCTTAGATTCTTGTGGTTCTTCTTTATGAAAACAGCAGCAACGGTCTTTTTTGATGCTTAGATATGTTGGCATTGGAAAGACTGGGAATTCCTATGTATTTTTTCCTTGAAG
This sequence comes from Protopterus annectens, assembly GCF_019279795.1. Taxonomy (NCBI): domain Eukaryota; kingdom Metazoa; phylum Chordata; order Ceratodontiformes; family Protopteridae; genus Protopterus; species Protopterus annectens. The sequence continues at coordinate 42,546,186 of NC_056735.1, forward strand.
GTGGCCTGTTTCTTTAGCTGCTTCAGATGGTAACTTTGTTTGGTCAGACAGTTTATATAGACAAGTTAAACACAGAATTTCCCATTTTATTGTTTTCATGAGCATTTTCGCTTGAGCTGTGTTTTATTTGCACTATTGTTCATTACCTATAGCAGCAATGTATGAAGGTTACATTAGTTAATTGTTTCATCTCTAATAATGAAGACCAATGGACAATGAACAACCATTTTATTTTTATGAATGAGTAAAGGGTACATTGTGGCTTAACCCTCAACCCCCCCCCACACACACACACACACAAACACACACACACATATATACATACAAAACTGCTAATTTTAAATTTTGGATTTTATTTGCCCAAACATCCGTGTTCCCTGAATGCATAGATTTAGATATTTTATATATGTGAGTTAATGGGTTTTGTGCTGAAAAATAAGAACACTCATGTTTAGACCTCAAGGATTTTGATCAGAAATGGGTAACCCTGGTAGAGCTGGTCAATGAAATTGCTGTCTTACAAGGTCAATATCTGTTATGTTAATCATTCTCCAGATGTGCCATGTAATGAAAAACACAGCAAAGTACTATTTTCCATTTTTATAGGCTTTAAAGTATTTATTTACTTAGTGTAGTAACATCAGAGCCATAACTAGATCAATTGGCAGCCATGCAACATCCAATCTGGGCCCCCACACCCTCAACCTTGGGGACAATATGGTCCTTCTGAAACGGTAGCAAAGAACTTATATTAGCTCATTAATGCAGTAACTAACTACCTGCCTAACACTACAAAAGACTAAACGTACTCATTTAGGGAGTAAGGCTATCATCATTGGTTGCTTGAATGAATGAATGTCCTTACTGCACTGGTATCCAATCAGCAACTCTTTTGAAATAACGATCATGCGTGCAGTGGGCCAACCCAGCACAGCCATTCCCTCTGCTATGCTACTGGATAAAATGTTAACAGATTGTTTCAGTATAGCTTATGAGTTAATACTTTTAACATAACGCACACCATGAAGTATGTGCATAATTTCCTCATGTGTTGATTAACTGCTGTACTTATACGTGCAAGACAGGTTATGGTATTATGTAGGATGTTTGTTTTTATATTAAAGTGCATAAAATTTTATTTGATTTAACTTACGGTGTACTTCATAAGAATTATTGCATTTCTGCAAAATGTAGAAACGCATAATTATAAGGCCTGCAAAACTAACACTATATCCTTTATCACTGAAATAATGTGAAGACATTTATTTCACAGTACTTGTATTCTTATCATTTTGTATACAGTATGTGGTCTGTAGTATATCCAGCCACATAATGCCATGCCAAATTCATCTTTTTGACTGTAACTGGTTCACACTAAGAACTTGTTTCATGTTTACTTATTAATATCTGTTATATTTGTTTTGATGTAAGCATTTCAACTTTTGAAACTTAATATTTTTATGTTTTATTTACACGTTTTATTAATTTTAACTGTTTTATACATTAATTTTATAAGTATGTTGACTATTCCTGTCTAGTATATTTTTAGAGACTATAGAGATGAGATGAGAATCGGCACTTTTAAATCTGAGGTCATGCTTTGCTCCCAGACAAGAGGTAAAGCTCTCAGACAGTAAAATCTGTGTGAAAGGGAGGGTATGGCAGTCCATTCAGAGTAAAGTATTAAGAATGGGACAACAAACTGCAGTTAGCATTCACATAGTGCCTCTACGAAGGTTTACATTTTGCTGTTTACTTCAAACTATTGCTTCTACTGGACACTGTTTTTCATGTAAGCTTGTAAATAAACGTGGACCTTCTCACTGTAGTGACAGCCCAGGGAAAATCAGGCCTTCTGTGAACTTTTCGTTCAGTCACAGTGATGTAACATCTTGTAAAATTCCAACCTTGTTGCTTTGTTACATAATTAAATGAGGCAGCTGAACCAAGCAGCTGTGTTTGATGTTACAAAAAATAAATATTATTGTTGCTGTCGGTCATAAAAAATTGTGAAGCAATATTAAAGACAGAAGGAAATCAATCTCTTCTTGTGGTTGAAAGCATTTCTTTCTATTCGGGTATAATGAAGATATACTGCAAAGATGACCCCCTTAGCTTTACAGGTCCTGGAAAAAAGCCACTTTCAGATTCCCAGCATTCCACCGATTCATCTCTGTGATTGATAATGTCACTTTGGAGTTCAAAGGTCACAATGTATAAAAACGTAACATTAAAAATATAATTACATAGTGCACTGATTGTTCTAATCACACATTTTGGTATATGCAATTTATTTTTCAAAAAGATAATTCATACTACTGTGTGTAAAAAAATAGACTGAGCTAGGGATGATGAAGTAAGCAAGGGAGAGAGTGGAAGATGGAACTGTGCAAAGACAGAAGGTGAGACACAACCTCCGAGTTACAGAGTTTTTTCAGGAAATGTCATGTTTTCACACCAGTACTAAAATATCTCATGTTTTTTGGATGCTTTTCTCTTTGTGTACAATATATTCTCAAATAAAATTAAATTTGTCTGCTCTGTGTCTCTGAGTAAGTAACTTAACCATGGCATTACAAATTTTGAGATTCACTGAAATCTGTAACGTTCACACTGTCACTTTTCATTGATGCAGGACTTGGAATCACAGGTTTTACACTTTCAGTAGGGGAGGCAATGTCACCTACAAGAGAAATATCATAACCTGGTTTATCTATGCCTGTGTCTGCAACCCTTTTTAAGTATTTGAAATAGCTGCTGACTCTTTTACCAGACCAAACTGTTTTCTCATTTTTTCAGTATAAGTTTACATTTTGTAGTTTGCTTCAGATGACGGTTTCCACTGGACATTGCATATCTTACAAGTTTGTAAATGCCTAAAGACTGTGCCCACTAGATATCTTTAAGTTTGCTCCCACAGTCAGATACAGCCATCCAGCACCACCACAATTTAGCTGGGGATGATTCTGATCCAAAGCCGAGTTATTACATAGTGATCACTTCAATTTATCAGAGACTCAGTGGGGTGTATGAAAATGATTTTTTCCTTACTAATAAATGGGAGCACTCTGTGGCTTGCTTAGAATGCATACTCCAATATTCTGAGAAGATAAACATAAAAAATGGAGAGCGGCTGCATTGGTGTAGAGGAATAAAGCCCTGACTACCCCCAGCTGACTCAGGTTTGATTAGCGTCTTGGGTGACTGACAGAGTGGTCGGCAGGATGGACATGCCCATCCAGGGTGGAAGGGTACTCGTTAATGATGCACCCTAAGAGAAAAGTGGTCCAAAGAGGGGAGTTGCCCTCAGATATAATCAATGAGCATAGGGGGCAAGGAAAGGAAAGTGGGTAGGGCAAATTTAAAAAAAAAAAAACACTGGACAGAAGCACAGATGGCTGAGCCCCAAGGAAGCTTAAGATGCACAACCAGCCCCAGCAATAATGGAGTAAGTCCAGGAAGTAGCCGGATGGCTGGTAGTCCCAGCATAGATGTAGGACACTGGAGGCTGGGCAGGTAAGATGAGGTACAAGGATGCCAAAAAGGTCGGATATCACTTTAAGGTGGCCAATTAATACAATGAACTAAATTATCAATCTTACTATCGTTTCTTACCATGGCTCATGATATATTGTCACAGTTCAATCATATGATAAAGTCCCTCACTTCAATAAAATGGCATATCAGATGAATAGGACAAAGTACACTGGTTTGTGGCAATACTAAATTCTCCCTAAGTGTGTGTGTGTGTGTGTGTGTGTGTGTGTGTGTGTGTGTGTGTGTGTGTGTGTGTGTGTGTGTGTGTGTGTGTGTGTGTGTGTGTGTGTGTCCAACTGTCTGTCTTTGTCTGTGTGCATGTGTCAAATCTGTTCATGCATTTCTGTCTAAGTGTATATTTGCATTGTCGACACTGTTAAGTCTCTAAAGAGCTGTCCACATTATAATTGCTAAATCCGTCTCTAAAGTTGTTAGTATATTTAATTTATTAGCTGAAAGGTTATATTTTCTGTCTTTGGGCCCTATAATATGTGATTATCAAATGAAGGAGGTTTATTCCTTAATTTGTTTGTTGATTTCTTTGATTTGTGTGAATTAACATTTTGGCCAGTTAGCTGAAAATGACAATTCTTCCAAATGGGTCACTACAAGGAGAATGTATCCACACTCCTGTGCTACAGTAATGTCAGAGCCATTTGTAATACCATCAGGGTACAGAGAGTACAGCCATGTTTGTAGAGAGGTGGGGGAAGATTCAACGCCGATACGATAACACAGAAATTGCATTTAATCTACAGGTTTTCACTTAATCTTAACCCCATATATATTTAGTTAATGTAACCCCTGTAAAAACCAGAAATGACTCTTAACCAAATGGACAAGATTACTTTCCATTTCAAAGTGATAACTTGTTTAACATCTGGAATGATTGCATGTCATTGATTTATACATTTGACCCACTATTTTATTTTTCCAGAAGAGTAGCTGAAAAGTTTTTAAAGTAGTCTGGGAAGGCCATAAAGTTTAAATACATTGAAATAATTATGGCATTTATTTTTGAAAGGATGGCAGACATTGGCCAAGATTCCAAAATAGTTGTTTTCAGTGTAAATCTACCCTGATTCCAAAAAAAAACACTGCTCTCTGTGTGAGGTCTATTATAATGGGGTCCAGATGCCAGAAGACCTGCTCTCAGTGTAAGTGGTGCAAGACTTTTGGAATCAAGCTGATAGACTCACCCAAAACCCAGGTTCCCAGGCTTCTGTTGTCGGTGCCCACTCTGTTTTTATCCAGAATGCTGAACAGAACAAATGCCAATCAGTTTATGTTGCAGACATACCCTGACATGAGCTACCTGAAGAAAAGATATTTCTTAGTCAGTCATTGGTCAAGTATAGGGAACGTAAGCGATAAATCACTGCAGTTCAGTAGCTGAGGATAGTTATGTAAAACCACATAGACTAACAAGATAAAACAAAATAGTACTGGTCATGGTAGAGGTGGCACTTTAAACACAAAGGTTTTTTTGTCCACAAATTCATGGCTAATGTCTAAGTATGTGTAAATGACCATAACTTTTTATTAGCAAATGGGGCTATTTGCAGCGTAACTAAAAACATCAGTAATAAAATCCAGTCTGTCAAAAGTAGATTTTTTTGTTAAACTCATTGCAGAATTCTATTTAAAAACATTCCAGCACTTTTTACTCAATGGTTAAAAGCCATATAATGAGACTAAATGATGATTCATACCATTTACTTCCTGGTTCCTAAGTACAACCAATGAGCAGCAGCCCTTGGTCATGGTTTAAGCTAGTCAGGGTGTTCCCATTCATTGCTAAGGCGGACATTTCCTTAATGGAATATAGTGTAAAGCCCATCATGAAGCACACACCCAGGGATGCCTACATTTTGGATCAAAAGTACATTAGCTGTGATCACATGCTGGTGCTATGAAACTGTTGTATCTGTCCGTATTAGCAAACTTAAAGGTGTTTAACTGAGCAAATACAAATTATCTTAAACACTACATCACCTCCATCCACTTATGTCAATGTTTTTCATTCAAATCAATATTCCCCATATATATTCTTTACTTTGATTTCAAGTTTTGATGGTGCATCAGTAGTTTATAGTTTCATAGGTAGGTACTAGTCTATTGGCCCAAGGGCCTAAGCAAGCCTAGCCAACAAGGTTCCCTGGCTTACGCCACCCAAGAAAGTTAATTCCCTGTGCCCCTGTCGAGCAGAGCCACAGAAGTGATCCCCGGGTGTATTTCCTATTTCCCATCCACTCATCAAGATTTTTCTTGAAGTGTGCATTTGAGGAACTTTGCTTGACATAGATGGGTAGCTTGTTCCAGAGTATAGGAAGTCTCTGGGACAGAAATCTATCCCTCCAGCATGTCCTGTTTATTGTGGTGACAAGGTTTAGGTCCCTAGAGCATGTAGCTCAGAGGGATTGCGATTTCTTTAGGTGTAGCATGTCTAACAGCTCTGGGTTTAACATAGCTTTATATGTTAGGCAGAGATCTCCTCGGAGAAGGTGATATGCTACGGAGTAATTCTGGAGATTTTTGAGACGTTCAGTGTAGAGCATCTGTTTGAGGCCAGTAATCCTGTGAGGTACTGCTGTGGCCTTTCCAGCTGCTGCAGATGTTTTGTGAGGTACATTCCAAAAGGGGTGTTGTACTGTATAATGGGTCTAATGAGTGCCGAATATAGGGGAACAATGACCTATTTTTTCCTGAATGAGAACCATGTTGTGATGAGGTGTGCCACATAGAAGGATTTCCTGACTACTGTGGAGATGTGATTATCAAAGGAGAGACTACTGTCCACCTGGGTCCCAAGGTCTCTTATCACACATTCAGCATTAAGTAGACTGCCGTTTATGTGGTAATTCATGGGTACAAAGTTTTTACCAAAGGGGATGACAATGCACTTTTTGGCATTGCGCTTGAGGCCATGCCTTTGTCACCAGGCATCTGTCTGATTGAGGCCCTTCTGTAGGATGTCCACATCATTTGGGGACTCGACTACGGCTCCTAGTTTGCAGTCATCTGCGAACTTCATTAGCCAAAGGCTTATATTAAATCTCAGATACTCCAAAGCATTTAGGAATTTCAGTTAAGCAAGACATTAACATATTTGTAAGCTCTGAAACTTTTATTCACATTTAAATTATCTTGCATAAACTAGCAAATTCCATTAATGAATTGTTTTCAGGCAATGTGTGAATTTCTGAATGTTTGTATTGGGTCATATTACTGGATCAATAAATAATTGTGAAAATTATTACAATGCTAATATAGTCTTTCAGAGTTTGTGCTGTCTTCACTGTCCTCGAAGATCTTCTGGGGACAAGCATGCATTCATCAGAATGGTCAACGGCATATTAAACTTTCCCACATATAACATCATTGCTATCACTAGCAGTGATGTTATAATGTACAAGACAATTACAGAATAGCTTAAAAAGAACCAATTTCTGATTAAAAAGCATCTCCCACTGTATGGAATTCTGGCAAAGCCTTTGATGTCCTTCACAAAGAAAGGATGTGGGTTAAAAAATGATGTACAGTTTCTACTGGTACCAGTTTAACCCTTAGATATGTATGGAATGAAACTTTTCTTGCTTTGTACATACTATAAATGTTGAAATAAATATACTATGAATAACCACCATCCATTCTATAACAATACCTATGTTAGTTAACCAGAAGTGCCTTGAAAGAAGTAGCCAGCCTATGTATATGTTGTGAATGTTTAATAACTACACCTGTCCTTATGTGCGCCGATTACTCCTGCAGAGAACAGTACGTAACTGATTCTCACTGTAGTTCTCTGTAAATACATTTTTGCATTTCTCTGTGTTGCTCTAATTTCACAGTACCACTGCACACCTGTGTTGCTCTAATTTCACAGTACCACTGCACACCTGTGTTGCTCTAATTTCACAGTACCACTGCACACCTGTGTTGCTCTAATTTCACAGTACCATTGCACACCTTTGTTGATTGTACTTGACTGCTACACCTTTGTAACCAAAGTGCTCAGTAGTTAAGCAGAAGAGTCCAATAAATAGGTTGTATTGAACAATGTTTCTTCTAAATCTTTTTAAATACTTAATCCATGCAGAAAGACCTAATATGTTTTTCTTCCCATTATTTTAGTTTTCTGCATTTCTAAATGTGCTTCATATGCTATCTTTATGTATCTTTTCTGCAGCTGTTTTGGTATGATCAGTCCCTTTTTACAAGTGCTTTCGTTCTGCAGAAACTGTTATCTCTCCTTCTACACTTCTCACACCTTTTAATTTTTTTTTATTTTTGCTGTCTTCTTTATTCTTGTTATGGTATGTGCTATTTCTGCATAACTTCTTAATCTCCTGCTGTGTATTATTTTTCACCTTTTCTTTTCTATTAATCAACACTACTGGGACTGCATTTTCACTGATCATATTTATTAATCACCTGCCACTTTTTTATGTCTCTCACCCTCTTTTATGGATTTAAGCAGATGTCTGGATAAAGAGACTGCACTATTTCCAATACAAATAGAAAGGGATATAATTTTGAAGACCGTCTACCTATTCAGTATATTTTTGTCTCTATGGGTATAGGGTCTTTTATTAGAACAAACTGTTTTTTTGGAGATGGACATAGGAATATAATCACAGTCCATACACACAGTGGGGCTTCTTTCTCTTTTTAGCTCTAACTTTGTTCAAATTTTATTACCAATGTGCTTACATAAGCTATGACTCCCTGATTACCATCCTGCACCTGATCTGAGATCTCCATCATGTCCACAAGGTCTACATCTAGTGTCAAAAATAGAACACAAAAGTATCTGATGTTAGGCCTTTAACTTTTCTATGGTTTGTTGGTATTGTACAGACCATACAAAAGCTATATCCTGCTTCACAAAATCAATAAGCTTTTCTGCCTTGCTTCATAGGAATCCCCAGTAGTGTGTTCGCATTCTCCTCAGCAAAAGTTTCAACCTGTGTCTTGGCCAGCCTCCATTCAAACCAAGGCTGTCTCATTGCCCTGCATTGTAAGACCCTGCGTTGGTGGAACACTAAAGTGCTTTCAGCTACACTAGATCCCCTCAGCAAAAGTTACATCCTGTGTCTTGGCCAACCTCCAATCAACCCAAGGCTGTCTCGTTGCCCTGCACTGCGAGACCCTGCGTCGGTGGAACACTAAAGTGCTATCAGCTACACTAGTGTATGTTAGAGTTGTATTTAATCTGTCCTCTAAACTGAATACTCTTTCCCCTTTCACTGTACATGTGCACACTACTGCCCCCCCCCCTCCATTTTTCTCTTCCTATTGTACTCCTAGGTCAATTACGTAAAACTACTTTCTCTTGGAAAAAGTTTAGCTATGTACCTGCAGCCCATACTTCAATTGTTTTTCCCTGTAGAAGTGGTGGTCCTTTTCACCACACTGTACTAGATGAGTAGCATATGATTTGTAGTTATTAGGAAGATACTGCACTACACTGACCTGGAATTGACTTAGTTGGTTTTCCTGTTTTCATTTCAGCAGCTGGCCTAGTCCAGTTTTTCTGACTCACAACCTTGTATTACTTTGTGTCTACCCCCTCCCCCACCTTGACCCTGCACAACTCCCTCCCACTCCGGCTTAATTACAGAGGTATCCTCCTTTTACTGTTCTGTCCTGACCAGCCCAATAGATAGGTTCTGCATTCTCAAGGACTGGTGTAGCCTACTCCATTTGCCTCGCTATGGTCGGCTCACTCTCACTCACACTACCCTGTCCCCATTTCCCACCGCACCCACTACCTCTACATTTATTCTAACTCCAGATCACCTGACCATACCCTCTTCCAATCAACAACCTCTCATACACACCCCCTATCAAATTTCTACCTTAAAAAGGTACACAGTATCTACTTGCCATGCATTTACACTCACACCCATACTTGAACCCCAAACCACTAAGACTCCACCACTACTCCCTCATAAAATACCATTAATCCTAGGATTTCTCTTCCTAACCCTCACATACCTAACAAACATCACATCATTATATACAAACACATCACTAGAAAACACATCATTCCACATAACACTTTCTCAAACAAATATACATTCACATATTTTCTTTCTTATCTCTTCTACATTATTTAAAGACAGCTTAATCCTACCCATTCATAAGTCTCACACAACACCATCATACACTAGAAACACATCATTTAGATCCAATATAGACATAGTGCACACAAGTAAACACATAGTGTTTATCACTAAAAATCTACTTATATATGGAGACATGCACCCAAACCCTGGACCACAAAACTCTCTACTCTCTGCTAGGCAAATCTCTGACCTATTGATTCTGAATGTCAACATCAGAAGTATCTCTAACAAACTTTCGGACCTACACGCATTTATAGCTCACTACTCCCCTAACATAGTAACCATTACCGAGGCATAGCTAAAGCCTAGTACCCAAAATGAAGAAATTCTCCCACCAGGATATAATATCCTAAGACTGGGCAGAGTGGGCAAAAAGGGAGGTGGAGTTGCTATCCTCTACAAAAATACAATCAATATCAAACCTCTACAAACCCCCATAACCAAATTTCAAAATGCCAAAACCTTAGGTTCAACCCTAAGCATAAATGACACAAAACATATCATCATTCTCTGCTGTTTTATTCCACCAGGTAATAACTCTCCCATCATTGAAGAAATGTTACAATGGGCCACAGATAATCTCCCCCAAGAAACCATTTTACCAGGTGACCTGAGCCTGTACCTCTAACAACTCCACTAACCATATTAATCTTTACATTTTTACCCAACTTATCCAAGAACCCACTAGAATCGACAAAAAACCCACAAACAGTCTATTCTAGATTGGGCACAAGTTAACTGCCCCAAACAAAACTATCAGACAGGATGCCTTCCTGATGGTCTTAGTGACCATCTCCCCACCTTTCTCCTGCAGAAATGCACTAATACAGCCAAACCCATTGTTTTTAGACAAGTCAGAGATGATCATAAACTAAATATATAAGAACTAAACAGTATTTTAACTGGAAGCCACTACAAACCCTAAATCTGGACCAAGCCGTTGACTACTTCAACAATATTCTCATCAATATCCTTGATAGACTCACACCAATTAGGAAAATAAGAGCCAAGACAAACTATGCACCATGGCTAACTAGGGAAGCTAGAGCCCTTCTAAAGTCAAGGGATAAGGCTTGGAGAATTTGGAATCAATGCAATACTAGCCTAGCCAGACAAAGTTACCTACAACTTAGAAATCAGGCCAAGAGACAAACTAAACTTGATAAACAAAATTACTTCCTCAATATCCAAAACAAACATTCAAAAGATCCCCAAAAGTTTTGGCATGCCATTAACTCTCTCCTAAAACCAGGCAAAACTATCACTCCCACTCCTAACTCCATGAATGACAACAAGGACATTGCCTTCCAGTTCAATCACTACTTCACAGAATCCATCTTAACACTATCATCCCAACTATCCAAAAACAGCCCCCTCTATATAACCCAACCAAATGCTCTGACAACATCCCATCCTTTACGCTCTCACCCATTCCCACCTCAACAATTAAAAAACACCTTCTAAAACTAAAACCTACCACCCTTGCTGCTGACAATCTACCAGCCAACTTCCTAAAAGTAGCTGCTGAATCCTTATCCTACCCTATATCTATTCTTATCAATCGTGCCATACAAGAAGCATATGTCCCACAGCTATGGAAGGCATCATACATTATTCCACTACATAAAGGTAGAAACTCTTATGAATACTCAAATTATTACCATTTTACCCCCTTATCTAAAGTACTAGAGAAATGTATACATTCTCAGGTAACACAATTCCTAAACTCACACCATTCCCTGTCCCCGACACAGCATGGCTTCCGACAACACCATAGCACAACCACCGCTCTGTTCTCTTTCACCAGTCTGATCAACCAACATAGAAATAATAATAACTTTGCATCTGCAATATTTCTAGACCTCTCCAAAGCATTTGACATGGTTTCACATTCCTTACTACTAGACACCCTGACATCCCTATCTTTTGCCCCTTCTGCTATAGCCTGGTTTAAAAGCTGTCAAATAGGCAACAATCTGTCCAATGGCAAAGTGTACTATCCCCCTTAGACCCAACTACCATAGGTGTACCACAAGGCTCCATATTAGGCCCACTTCTTTTCTCCATATTTACCAATAATCTCCATACCACCACACAGCATGCTTCACTTATACAATACGCTGATGATTCAACTCTTATCTGTTCAGCTCCATCACTTCCCACCCTACAACAACTCATCCAGGAATCCTTTACCTCTGTGGAAAGTTGGATCAATCAGATCCAACTTATCCTAAACCCTAATAAAACCAAATTACTACTTTCCACCCCCAACAAAACCATTTCCACCCCTCTATCCTGCACTATTTCCTCCATAAATGGCACTATTACCTCTCCCTCTGAATATGCCTAACTCCTAGGCATTGAAATTAATAAAAATCTACACTTTGATGTCCACATTTCACAAACTATCAAAAAAGTCCATAAAAAATGAGAACACTATATAGGCACAGGAAATCCCTCTCGAAACAAGCACGGATTACCCTAGCCCAAACTCACCTCTTGTCCACCCTAATGTATGCCGCTCCAACTCTTACCCAGCTTAGAAAACTTGACCTTGCCAGACTCAAATCATGTTATAAGAAAATCACCAAGTTTGCAAACAACTCCACCTTTAGAACCCGTCATTGCCAGGCTCTAAGGGAACTGCAACTTCTCCAGCTACTAACCTATAACCAATTAGTTATTGCCTACAATGTGGTAACACATCCAGAAACAAACCCTGCACTAGGCCAACTTCTCACCACTATAATACAAATCATCCTCTCCGATCTTCCAACAAACCCCTCCTCTGTATCACTAGGGCTAACAATAATGCAGGAAAAGCACTGTTCTCCCACGCCATAGCTTGAATCTGGAATAATCTCCCTCCTGCTCTGGTTTCTGCCCCTACCTCTTGTAATCTCCCTCCTGCCCTGGTTTCTGCCCCCCTACCTCTTCTCACTTTAAAAACTTACTTACAACACACTTAAAGAATACATAGCTATGCCCATGTATTACATAAGTCCTCAAATTATTCCACTTATATATCTCACTTCCTAATATACCTACTGTAATATATATTACAGTCTAGGTCTTCTCCTAATGCTGATTGAATTTGTATACGTATTCTGTTATTAACCACGTGTAACTATTTTTCCTGTCTATATAGGTCTTGTTATGTCTTCTGCTGTATACTGTATTTTAACATATTGTTTGAAAATTCTCTGTATACTGTATTTTAGCATATTGTGTAAAATGTTACTTACTGTGGAGCTTTTCTCCCCGGGCCTCCGCTGAAAATGGACCTGTGCCCAGTTGGACCATCCAGGTTAACAAATGTAAAATAAAATAAAATAACTGATGCAGTGATAGTGCTAAAACCATTAACAAATTTGGAGATATAATTAAGTATGCCTGTATTCTTACATCTTTAGCATTTGTGGGAGGTATATCACAGATTGCTTTTACTATTACTGTTGAAAATCAATCCATAAAATTATAACACATTCTGAACATCAGCTTCTTTGTGTTTAAGGTTAGACCCTTCTCCTTTAACCTAGTTAACACTTTCTTTAATGATTTATCACATTCCTTCTCAGATGTCCCATATATTAATCTACAATTCTTGTAGTAGTTAACATGTCTGATACCTCTAATCACTTGGTATAGTACATACTGCAGAAGGTCAGATCTAAATGTCAGTGACTTGTACCTCATCAGGCCAAGCTGTATGGAGAATATTGTAATGTTTCTGTTTTATGGTTATAACTCAGGTACAGCTGACTGAACATTTTTACTTTTGTCAGTTCACTTACTATGTTATCTATAACAATCATAAGGTTCCAGCTGTATGATACCGTTAAATATTAATACTACTGAGATGACTCACCACTGGACCAGTAATCAAGTAGCTTCAATCCTCACCACTGGCACCTGTGGGGGGTGTTCACTGGGAGGATAACAGGTATACACTTGGTATTTCCAGATGCAGCTCTCTGCATCAAGTGCAATTTCCCTTAAGAACACAGAGATCACAGTCTGTCTGGGACTGGTTTCTCCCTCTTTCTCCAGATCCCCAATAAGTCTCCCCACTGGCACAGCTATAAAGTTGAGTCCTTAGACAGGGTTGCAAACCAAGTCCTCCAACAATCTCTCTTAGGGTTGCCACCTTTTCAGCAGGCCAAAGTGGGGCATGGGGGTGTGGCCAATATGACACCGGCCACACCCTCTACCATGACATCACCACAGGAGCGATGAAGGAGATGCTGTTATGGGTACGACGGATGGCTGCTGGAGTGGCTAGCTAGCTGGCTAGCTGGCTGCTGGAGTGGCAGTTGGCTGGCTGCTGAAGTGGCTAGCTGGCCAGCTGATGGAGTGGCTAGCTGACTGGCTGGCCGGTTGCTGGAGTGGCTAGCTGGTTCATGGGAGTAGCAGCTGGATGGATGAATGACTGGATGGATGGCTGGCTGGATGAATGGATAGATGGCTGGATGAATGGATAGATGGCTGGATGCATGGATGGATGGATGGATGGATGGATGGATGGATGGATGGATGGATGGATGGATGGATGGATGGATGGATGGCTGGCTGGCTGCATGAATGGATGGCTGGCTGGCTGGTTGAATGAATGGATGGCTGGTTGGCTGGAAGAATGGCTGGTTGGCTGCATAAAGGGATGCATGGCTGACTGGCTGGCTGCATGAATGGATGGCTGACTGGCTGGTTGGAAGAATAGCTGACTGGCTGGCTGAATGGATGGGTGGCTGACTGGTTGGCTGCATGAATGGTTGGCTGGTAGAATAAATGGATGGCTTGCTGGTTGAATGAATGGATGGTTGGCAGGTTGAATGAATGGATGGCTGGTTGAAAGAATGGATGGATGGCTGTATGAATGGATGGATGGCTGACTGACTGGCTCATTAGAAACAAAAATCTCGTCTTTTTTTTTTTTTTTTAGCGGCTGTAGAAGCACTTAAAAGAAAGCACTCCTACAGCTGCGATCTTTGCAGGGCTCTTCCTGCCCCAATCCCCATTGCCGGAAGTAATTGTGGCTTTTCCACGGCAATTCAGTGCGATTGAAAAGGGGGACTTTTCAAGTCCCACAACTTTCCACAGCAGGCCTGAAGTTGGCTTTGGAGAAATTTTGATGGTGGTTTACCTAATGGTAATTCATGATTAACCTCTAGAAAAAGAGCGGTTACCACCAGTCCTAGAACAGGGTGAATTAGGACAAGCAAACCAAGAGATCATTATGGTTGGTTACGGTGGGTTACTTCATACATATATGGGGTTCAAAATGTTTAACTACACAGGGATAGATGTTAGTCATGATTTATTTCACTTGTTAATGAAAGGGATTCAATTTGTGCCCTCGGCCAGGGTAAAAATTAGTGATGCTTTAATTGAACTAAAAATTTTTGTAAGAAAAATGAATTTAAAGTTATTATGTAAAGACATCCCTGGTGAAACTACAATAGGTAAATTTAATATTAAGAAAAAGAGTTGTTATAATCCACCCTTACACCCCCTTCAGAGTACCTTTGAAAAGGTTTGTTCGCAGGAGATTTATCAGATTCTTAAAGAACATAGACCAAAATATTTTAATTTAACCAAGAACGAAAAGCAACTGTTGGATGAACTGAGAGGTGACCCTAAATTAAGATTCATGAAACCAGATAAAGGTGGGGGTATGGCAGTGGCTAACAATGTTGACTATAATAATAAGATTTTCTGTATGTTACAGGATGATACAAGGTATGAATGTGTGTCTAGGAATGAAATTAACATCTCATTTAGGAAAATCAGGTTGTTACTTGAAGACTCCTTGTATCAAGGGGCTATAAATGAAGAAATGTTTAATTTCCTTAACATCGACCAACCAACTATCCCAATAGCTTTTGGGATACCTAAGATACACAAGAATATCTTGGAGCCTCCATACAGGTTAATTATAGCAAGTCAAAACAGTATTACATACCCTTTGGGGGTGTTTGTTGACCGCATTGTAAGGAAAGTCCTGTCCCCTATAGATCACATCCTAGTTAATTCTTGGGATTTTTTGAAAATAATCAATAGTGAATACTACAGTAGTGATGTCAGCTTATCTACAATAGATGTAGTTGATTTATTCACCTTGATTCCCCACGAGAGGGGGTTAGAATTTTTCTATGAGGTTTCAGTTGAAAATACTAACCTACGTAACACCATGGTGAATTTTATCATGTTGCTAATGGAGGTGATTTTAAAAAACGACTACTTCAGCTTTGAAGGGGAATTTTTTCGACAGACTAAAGGGGTGGCAATGGGTAGTAGTTGTGCGCCACTCTTTGCTAACCTTTTATGTACAAGTGGGAAACCCATTTTGTTTTTGTAACTCCATATAAAGAATCTTGGTTGGTCTACCTCCGGATTTTGGACAACCTTTTTATTTTATGGAAGGGAAGTGGATGGCATGAAAACTTTTTGGATTTTCTCAATGGTACTTGTGAATATTTTGGATTTACCGGTACTAACGGTAACTCCTATATTGATTACCTGGCCGTCAAAATATCTAAGGACGTAGTTAATGAATGTTTTCAATCATGTATCCATAGAAAACCGACCTTTTCTAATGACTACTTGGATTTGTCATCCAACTTTTGTGAAAAGAAACATAGTCAAGGGACAAATGGTTTGTGTGGTTAGGATGTATTCCAACTTTGATTTAGTAAAATCAGAAACCAAAACATTGGTTAACATGTTTCGAGCCAGAGGCTACCCACCTAAATTTGTAAATAGCATCAGAGATCAGGAGATTAGTGAATGGGGTTTGAAATTCAAACCATTATTGGGTGCCACAGATGCCAACTTTAACCAGGTCAAGAATCCTGCCATGAACTTCACTCGTTCTATGATGTTAACTCATGGTGAAACCTCTCTAGGTATCAAAAATATTATTAAGAACAACTGGGTCATTTTCAAAGGTGATCAGGAACTTTTGTCCACTTTGGGGAATGAACCCACTTTTACTTATAAGTTTAACAGAAATTTAAAAAGTTTATTGGAAAATCACGAGCAGGTGAAAAAAGTAAACAACAAGGGGACAACTAAATGTGAGGCCTGTGAATACTGTAGATACATTGCAGGAACCCCTTCTGTTGTACTGGGACCCTTTAACACAGTTGTGAATTTCAGGGCAGGCACTTGTACCTCTATGGGTGTGGTTTATCTTGCTGTATGCCAAACTTGCAATCACTATTATGTAGGGAAGACAGAAAGAAAATTGAATAGGAGGATTTATGAACATTTATACAGCATTTCCAGGAAAGATGAGAATAATGCTTTGTTTAAACATTTAAACATGAATCCTGACCATTCATTTTTATTTGGTATCCTTGAGGTGGTTGGCAAGAATATCGGGGAGGTGACTGGACTAACAAATTGTTAAGAGCTGAGATAAAATGGCAGCTCGAGCTAAATGCCACTGTACCACCGGGGATTAACGATAATATTAGTATAAGACCTGAACTTAGGTTTAGGGCATGTAAGTTATGAATTTTCCTGTTTCCTTAGGTATCCCATCTTTTATTACCATTCTATCATTTTAGTACAAGGTTTCACCTGTTATTTTTAACAAGTTTTTAACAAGTCTTCTTGATTTTTGGTTTTTGATATTTATTGAATGTTATATTTATTACTAGAATTTTATTATCACATTGTACTGTTTAAGATTATATATATATATTTTTGGTTGGGCTTTTATAGGTAGTCCTTCTTTAAGAGCTTCTTTAAGAGCTTGTTTAAAATTCTGCACATGACTTAATTGGCTTAATCAAGCTATGATGTGAGTATAAAAAGGTGATTATATACATTTTAAACTGTTCTGATGAAGTCTACTGACGAAAGCGCTTAACCTTTGTTTTTTACTGGATTTTGTTCACCTTTGTACGAGTTTTTGGACTTTCAATAAAACAGATTCTATATAGAGTTTGGAGAGTATCGGCTACAGAGTGGTTTGTTGCTGTTATTAGTTGTTGGTACCACTTTGTACACACTTTTTGCTGGTTGGAGTTAAATATCTAAACTAAACTTCACTATATTCCTGAATGAATTTAAGAGAATTATACTATTCCCTAATAACTTATTTATAGAGCAAGGCAGATGATGTGGTGAATGGTCCTTCTTGGTGTTGTCAGGGCCAAGACAGAATACAGAATCCCCTGTCTCTCACTAAGAGACTTCTCAAAATAATATCTAAAATATTACTGTTAGCTCACAGAATGACATAATTTCTAGTCATCTGACTTGTAATTCTAATGCAAACCCATATTACTGGCAGCTGGCAGTATTTAGCATCTCCTTGCAAAAATATACACACAAGGGCTTTTGCTCAGATCTTTGGCTAGTCCCGGAAGTCATAAAACAATTCCATACCTCTATGCTTCCAGAGTAGTGATTATTTCACCCCAAAGACAATACAAAAAGCTTCATAGTACAGACTTTGTGTCTCTTTCTGCATTGAAATTTGTGATACAGCATCTTTATGGCCTAGCCTATGAAGTAATTTAATTTCAGCTATTTTCTATAGTTTGCTGGACTTAGGTTAACACTCCAGTTTCCGCTGTTAAAACATATACATTTAAACAGTTGCAACAGTGGATGTACATTTCTGTTTTCTCCAGTAAGGCACACTGTGCATACATTTCAAACTCAAGCACTTTACAAATACATTTTCAACACAAACCTCTAGACAATTTAGTTTGATATACACATGACATACAGTTCTAATACATTTATAACACCAGCGTCTTGTATGAATCAGTTTGATATTCACAAATGGCATATAATTATATGCAAAATTCCAGCTAGCTGTGCCTGCAGTACCTCCTTTCATCACAGTTACTCGTAAATGCTCATCTTACCAGGCTTCTTAGGTTTTGGAGAAGTAAATATGAAAGAAACTCATGGTGATAGTCTATATACATTTCTTTAAAGCACCATCTTTTCTTATTTCTCAAGTTTCTCATCAACTTTCTTTCTTGGTGAAAATAGATTATTTTCCATGTCTGTGTTACTATAGTTATGTTAGGATCAGTGTACAATATAACTTAATTTTTCCATTCCTTTTCAATCTCTTCAAGCAAAATGCTAGTAAGTTAAAAGTTTGTCAGGTAAATTTAATTACTTCTGTCTCTGCTCGTACTTTTCAGGATCTGTATCCCCACTAGTGACATGGCTGTTTTGCACCTCTGGAGATTTGGTTTATGCCCTTCAACAATTTAAAAATAGCTGCTACTGCTTTGTCATTAACTTTTGCCTCTGCTTAAAAGCACCCTTTTACTGAGAATGAACTCTTTGGCCTGCATGTATAAATTTTGGTATTAATTTCCTACAACTTGGATTGTGCTCTCAGATTTCTCTTTATTTATAACCGTGTTGTTCATTTTCACTATTTTTAATTTTTTGCTCCTTGGTATTTCTTTTGACACATTCTTTGTACACACCTTTATCTTATCTTAATGAGTCTTTGTAGCTCTCATAACTGCTCTCTTTACTTTTTTTTACAAAGTGATTATTTTTCTTACACTTGTGTAATATATTATATGTGGAAGTCATATATTCATATGGATTCTTACCATCATAGTATCAGCCTTTTCTATTTTTCACACACACACACACACACACACACACACACACACACACACACACACACACACACACACACACACACACACACATATATACACACACACACACACACACACACACACACACACACACACACACACACACACACACACACACACACACGTCTGGATTAATTCTGTTTTTTCCTTTATGCTTTTTCTCCACTGTAAGTTTCTCTCACACATATCTTAATAGCCCTAGCTTATAATCCCTCAGTATTTTTGCTCTGAATTTCTTACATTACTAAGGACCTTGCAAAATCTAGAATTTTCTGCAAAGTCATATCTGGCTCTGATAATGCCTTTCTCCTTACTCACGCTGGTAAACATGTTATATTATTAGCTCTTTATTTTTCTGTACATCAGTGAAGGCATTTTGTAAGGCTAGGCTGTTAGGCTAATGTAGCATATGTGTGTGTGGACTAATTGTCTTCATATTCTGCACTTCAGAATTTGTACTTTATACATTCTTTTAGGCTGAATGTGACTATGTATTTTTTTTATTCTTCTAGATTGAGCTTGAGAATAATGTACCATTATGGTAAGCGTTAAACCCTGGTCAACAAATGGGAAATCAATGTATAATAAATGAATTAATGACATCTTTGAATGTGTCTGCTTTTTATGCCATAATCTTTTATAGTTGCTAGAATTTTAAAATCCAATACTCCAGTATGCAAGGCACCAATGAAGGCAGTCCCATCACATATAACAATACAAGGCAAATTTCCAAAAATGATTTATTCACCAAAAACAGAAGAGCAAGGAAGGATTTAACACTTTTGTCTCCCTACAGGAAACTTGATCAGCATCAAAAAACTGAAATCCCGCCGAGTTTAAATATGTAGGATAATGTTTTCATTGGTTAAAAACAAAATAGTACAAACCCCCCCTAGATAATAAGTACATCAAACAGTAAAATACACATGAAAAAGTATCAATGATGTTGTTCCAACCAAAACATGTGAATGTATACACATCCAGCTAAGGTAAAATGGAAATTAAAAACAATACATGTATATTATATACACTGCAGCAATACAAATAAATAAAAAAGTGAAAAAATGTAGTGAGAGATGTATGATAATAATAGTAGCATTGAAAATAATAATAATAGTAAAACTGGTTGTTTAATTTCTTA
The DNA here is from genome assembly GCF_019279795.1 of Protopterus annectens. Classification (NCBI taxonomy): domain Eukaryota; kingdom Metazoa; phylum Chordata; order Ceratodontiformes; family Protopteridae; genus Protopterus; species Protopterus annectens. The sequence continues at coordinate 42,566,642 of NC_056735.1, forward strand.
TGTTGCTGTTATTTTAACTTCTTAGCCCTTAACTTAAGGGCTGGGACTTAGGAAATATGGTCATTTAGTCAGGCTACCAAGCACAACTGCCAAATTAATTCCCTAAATTCTAGCTTGGTTTCCCAGTCCCCACCCCTATCATTGTGCTTCACAGACTCCAAATTCCAAAATTTGAAGTCATTGTAGTACATTGTAAAACATGCCTAAACAGGGCATTAGTCTCCTTCCTCCAGCTAATATTGTGCATATGCTCATATAGCCTTTGCCTCAAGCTGTGCTCTGTTTTGCCCGTGTAAAATGCCCAACAGGTGGTACAGTAGGCAATATAAACACCCCCTTTAGTAGAACAGCTGTAGTAACCAGTTGCTCTGGATGTGAAAGGCAAGCTAGGGAGCTGTAATGTTTCACTATTGGCTATAAAGGTACTTTGGGAACATCTCCCACATTTGTTGGTTCCCTTTTTGGTAACTGTCCTATTTTCTTCATCGTTGTTTTTCTTTTCCAGGATATCCTTAAGGTTGCAATTTCTCCTGTAACTGTACATTAATTGTCTGTTGAATATTTCCAGTCTATTAGGCATTCTCCTAAACATTTCCCAAAAGCTGTTAATGGTCTTTTTGACCCATCTTGTGACTTGGTTATATGTTATCAACGAATAGGGTGTCCGAGGGTCTAATGGCCCAGATGTCACTGATGTTGTTGTTTCACCACCCATTCTATCATGGATGGGTGTCACGACCCTTCTCAGTAATGGTAAATATATTGTCCCCCAACCATTTAAAATGTTCTTCTTTTAATGGTTTAATGAGACTATCTGGGTAACCCCTCTCAAAGAACAGTGATTGCACGTATTCCAATTCCTTAATCAAATCATCCTTTTCTGATGTTTTATCCAGGCAAGCCTAACCATCTCTCCTTAACAATATTTCTTTTCTGGAAAAAGGGGTGATTACTACCAAAATTAAAGTAGGAATTAGAAAAACATTTTTTCGTATAAACCAGTGACACGATCCTGTTGTTTGAGAGATCCTTTTTTATACTGACATCCTATTAAATTACTTCATTAATTCCAAAGTCATAAGTGAAAGTCAGAAATTCAGTTGTGTTATTTAAGAATCCCATAAAAGGGGGAACCATATGATGACATCCCTGCCAAACAATAAAAATGTCTTCCAAATAACAAAAGTATTTACATATGTAACTGCTGAAACATGAGTCAAAAACAAAATGTTTTTCCCAATAAAGCATAACAATGTTTGCGAAAATGGGTGCGCATGAGGCACCAATGGCAACACCATCCAATTGATGGTAATATTCCCCCTGAAAGTATAAGTAGTTGTTTTTAAGGACTAATTCCATATTGTCTAGAACCAATCTGAATTCACTGTCAGTTAAGAATCTGAACTCAACCAGCATATGTTCAAACCACTCTAGTCCAAGACTATGGGGTATGACTGAGAACAAATCCTTCATCAGTTGTTAGAAAGGAATAGTCAGGTGTAAATTCCAGTTGACCCATCTTAGTTAAAAAATCCCAGGAGTCCACAAGAATGTGTGGATACATTTTGTAAAAAGGTTTCAGCTTAGTGTCCACATATATTGCCAGTGGTTGGGTTTTGGAACCCTCTGATGTGACAACTGGTCTCAAGGGTGTGTTTGAGTAGTCCTTATGGACTTTTGGAATCCCAAAAATTCCTTAGATAAAAGGTTTAGATACTTTGAAAAAATCATCTACAACCCTTGGGTCAAATTGTTTTCCAGGATCAAATCTATTTTTCTGTATGCAATATTTAATTCATTTCTGGAGACTATTGTGTATCTAGTGTCTGTGTTTAGTATTTCCATCATTTTGGCCGTATAAGTCCACTTCTCCATTAACACTACCTCACCCCCCCCCTTATCAGGTTTCATCACTCTCAACATATTGTTTTGTGTAAGTTTCCCCATCACAGTCCTCTCCTCCATAGTTCAATTCTTTGTGTATCGCTTATTAGTGTAGAATTTGTTCCTCATATATTAATAACTAATGTCTCAAAATTGTTACATTCATGATGTAAGGGTCGATTGAATGTACTCCTTTTGGTCAGAGTCAGGGTGGAAGTTGGTAATGGGTGGTCATTGAACATTGTTCCAGGTTAAGTTTTCGGGTGAACATTTTAACATCTAAAATCAAATTTGCTAAATCACCCTTCCTGGCTGGAACAAAGGTAAATCGTTTCTTGAATAAAGAAAAGAAACTACTATCAATGGCCATGTCCATGTAATTGTAAATATGAAAATCGTCCTGGGTATAAATCACATTATGTCTAACAGTGAGTCCACAAATAGAACTAGAAAGTTCACTACCATTATTCTGTGTAGTGTCCAGAAAATCACCACTATGGTTCTGTGTAGTGTCCAGAAAATCACCACTATGGTTCTGTGTAGTGTCCAGAAAATCACCACTATGGTTCTGTGTAGTGTCCAAAAAAATCAAATAATGTGTCCCTTATCGGGGATAGTAACATTGTCTCCCCTGATATTGAGGTTGTTGAGTCCTTGCTACTTCGGCGTAAGAGGGGTGTGATGTTAAATTCCTGATCCTCTCGGATCTCCTGGGGCCCTCTTCCCCTAACGTTGCTAGAATGTTTTTCCTTTCAGATGTAATCTCTCATAATTATAAAAACTTGTCACCCATCATTATGCTAGTATACTATGTATGTTATACTCAGTGCCAAGCAACAGGCTTAGAACATGCACATACATTTTCTTTCTGTGTTCTTTTCACTTAACCGTTGCATCCTTTTTATTTTACCCTCTGTGTTTTATAATAGATTGACTACTACTTCTTTCTTAAAAATCTCCCCTGATTCTCTTTTTTAAATCGGCTGAAAAGATATTTAATTTTCACGCAACCATACACCCGCACACACACACAGACACACACGCAAGCATGTGCGCATACGCACACACTCACACACACACACACACACACACACACACACACACACACACACACACACACACACACACACACACACACACACACACACTCACACACACAGTAGAAAGACTGTGCCAGTCATTGTTTGAAAATCTAAACTAACTTAACAAAAATGGTAGGGTAGGCAGGGATTACTGTTTCCATATATGTGTTTTGCAGTTTTTGGGAGTTGCCACCATATACATACATCATGTGAATATTGTTGAGGCCTTGTTACCTAAAAAAAAGTATGGATGTTTTCAAATACTGTACTACTGATATATAAGTCTCCTCATTTGGATTCATTCACCTACCAGAACTCACCTGACATGTTGTGCAGTGTTAGCACCTTTTTATAAAGTAGATTGTGTAGTGATATGCAACACTTTGACTTACACGTTGCTTAAATGACTACACAGAAAATTGATATCAAAATTCTAAAGGGAAGTGGTGCCTGGACCACAGCCTAAAACGAAATGCCAAGAAATGCAGCACTGTTATATTAGGCAGCATGGGGCACCCTTGCACCTACTACATACATGACACCTCTTTGAAAACTGACTCAACCATTAGGGACTTGGACATTTTCACTGATCACCATTCTGGAAATCCTTTTATCTTGCCAGACTAATCATGGTCATGGGGATATTGTTTCCAAATCACAGGAAGCTATAATTCCTTTCTACTCCTCCGTCATTGGGCTTATAATAAAGTATGCATGGCCTTTTTAGTATGTACATGGCTAAGCATATGACCCAGCTTGACAGACTGCAGCATTCCTCACAATGATAAATAAGGGCATGTCTTCCTTGAGCTACTCTGCCTTAAAGCTATCTGTGTGACCCTCTACATAGGTTCATAGGTTCATAGGTTGGTACTAGGCTATCGGCCCTAGGGCCTATGCAAGCCTAGCCATAACAATTCCCAATTCCCTGGATATTTCTTCCCACAATATTTACTTCTCTGGGCCCCTGTCTAGCAGGGTGACTGACATGATCCCCGGGGTGAATTTCCTATCTCCCATCCAATCATCAAGGTCCCTTTTGAAGAGGGCCAATGAGTTGCTCTGCTTGACATGTATGGGCAGTCTATTCCAGAGTATGGGGAGTCTCTGGGTCAGGAACCTATCCCTCCAGCATGTTTTGTTCATTGTGATGACAAGGTTTAGATCCCTGGAGCGTGTGGCTCTGAGGGATTGGGATTTCTTTAAGTGAAGCATGTCCAACAGCTCAGGGTTTGACATGGCCTTGTATGTTAAGCAGAGATCGCCTCTGAGTAGACGATATGCCACAGAGTATAGCTGGAATTTTTTTAGACGGTCAGCATATGGTATTTGCTTTAGGCCTGTAACTTTGCCACTTCTGACTTCAGCAGCATGAAGTTGGCTTTGGAGAAGTTTTTTAAGGAGGTTTTCTTACTGGGGGGTGGGGGTGGGATGTGGATGTCAAAGGTGATTTGCTTATGGACAGACCTGACCAATGAGGGGGTGACCACTGGTGTGGAGCATCTATCTCCCATGTTGGTTATGACCAGGGCTAGGATATTGGCTTCCCTGGTGAGACAATGGATTAGTTGATCCAGGGCATTGGAATTTATGAATTCTAAGAACCGTTGGGAAAAGGAGTTGGTACCCGAGTAGTTTTCCCAATTAATGGCAGGGTAGTTGAAATCACCCAGTATTAGGGTGTTTGGTTGTATCTTAATATTTTCCAGTATGTTTATAAAGGTGTAGTGAGAATCTTGGTGCATGATGGGGGATCTGTAGCAAGCTACAATTTGGATTGCAGTCTTACCTAGTGTTAGTTGCACCTGGAGAATTTCAGATGCATTGTGTTGGGCAACTAGCCTGGAGGTGTGAATATCCTTGGTGAATATGGACACTTCTCCACCTTTAGTGTCTCGCTCTTGGTTTTGTGGCCAAAAAGTGTGGTAAGAATTGTAGCCTGGTATTGCAGGGGTGCTCTCTGGAGCCTTGAACCAGGTCTCATTTACTGCACAGATATCTATGTTCTCCATTTTTGGAGTGCCTCGAGAGAGTGCATTTTGAGGTTTAGACTTCTAGCATTGAGTAGCATTACCTTCAGATTTTGCATGCTTGTATCTGTTACACTGGTGGTTTTATCCTTTGAACCTTGCCTAAAAAAGGCACTATAGGGGTGGCAAGAGCTTTAGCCAGTAACCTGAATCCCAGGGGTGACAGGTGCAGACCATCTCTGGCAAAGCATCGTGGTTTGTCGATCATATCTTCCCAGGCAGACAAATACTGGATCCCCTTTGAATGACAGCAGAAGCTTAGCCAATTGTTGAAGTCAGTCATTTTGTCCTTGTACTGTGGTATCATTCTGGGCGAAGGCAGGATGCTACTACACTTATGCAAAGCCAACAACATCTTCAACACCCACTCAAGACAACTAAACTTCCACCAAAATATAAAAAATAGGACTTGATGATGAGATAAATATATATCCCAGAGAATCCCTCTTTTATGGAATAGACTTCTTTTGAATATAAAGCAAAGTAGCTTCCACTGGATGAATGGATGGGCAGTTGTAAATACACCTTGAGTCTGGCCCATCATGCCCTCATTGAAAAGAGTCAAAACTAGGTATAAATTAGTCATGTTAGTGGGAACCTACAATATGAGGTATTGTGGCTAGGCTACTAATGGTCCTCTGGATCAACATCCTAGCATTGATATATTAGCCTATGAACCTGTAAGATAAAACGTTATAAACCTGCAATGCAAGCAGTTAGTTAAAATGGGCAGAGAACAATTTTAGATTATGCAAGCAGTTAGTTAAAATAGTCAGAGGAACAATTTTACATTATAATACGCTATAAAACATGAAATTATCATACATAAACTCTTAAATGTAAAATATAAATTGTAAAAAATAAAAATAAAAAATAAAGATGCCAATTTTACAATTTTATAAGGGCAATAAGACACTTGAAATACACAGTACAGATATTATTGCATTATCTGTGATTGGTGGATAAGCAGCTTGTTTATCTTTTTTTCCTAGAGGCGTACTTAGAATATTCCAGAGACAGCGTTAGATCCTTTTCTAAGTTGCTGATTTTCTGTTTGAATGTTTCATCGCTTTTATGTCTTTGCTGATTTTGGCAACTCTTAAGGTCAGAGGTTTCCAGCTGTTGTTAGAACAAAACAAGATGTGCTGGACCATGTAGTTTCTTCACTTGGAATTGGCGCCCTTGGAACTTTGCTAGCTTCTTACAATCTAATGTGTCCTTGAAAATGGCTGCCTTGGTCATCCAAGAGTTGGACTTAGCAATGTGGATATTTGACATGTCAGTTTAAATTATTATCCTTTGTTGCATAATGCAATGTTTTGTTGAATTTTTATTGCATTGTTTATCTTCTTATTGTACTGTACTTGTATTATTTTTTTCATAAGCATACATATTTGTAATATTTGTTATATTTTATATTATTATTAAAACACTTCATTTTGATTTGTGTTCAGAGCTAAAATAAAAACTATAAGAAACTAGAAGTTGAAGCTGGAATTAAATATAACTTTGAGCCTTCACTTCTTTAAGAGTAGTCCAGTATACGACCAAAAACAACAGTTCCACACAATGGAGCTGAATAAAATCCTTTTATTGACAGTTGTAAGCGCTTTCACAAACAACAATCTGCTTCATCAGGCCATATAACTTAACTTCTTACACATCTATTTAAATAAGTAATTCAGAAGCATGTGACAAATCAAACGGCTCATGCCTATTACCTTAAAGATACCACAAAATTAAAAACGTTACTTAATATCAATTACATCTTACTAAATTATAAAAATGTCCTTGACAAAGAGATAAAATGTATAAAAAATATATAAATACATTAATACATATAAATTCTTAACATTATATATAAAATATATATTTATATATTATTATATATTTACTAACAAAGATTTACGTGAAGACTGTTTCATGTTACTTAATGCTTCAATGGTCTGGCTCTAAGGAATGGTTTCAATAATACCTTAGTATTTAAACCTGGTGTCTTATCAGCCTTTAAACGCATAATCCGTCTTTGTTCAGTTGCTTCAGATCGATTTCTTATATTACCTCCCCTCTTACTAGTTCTTAACACCTGGTGGCTAAGATTGTAAAACTGAAGGTTTATCCAACATTACAGGAAATATCAGACAGAAAATGAAAAGGAATTCTGGAAAAGATTGTTGGATTATTGGATGTAGAGTGAAGGTGACTTCTGTCAAGAAGGCTTGGGATGGTTAGTGGGATAATCCTTCCACATTTTGTTATATGTGGTAAAATGGTTTACTATGGAAATTTCAGATGTGATAATGTCAAATGTGAAAATAACACATGGCAAGCTGGGAATGCTGCAGCTCTCACAATCGAACACCCAGGCTTGGCCCCATCTGGACCCATGTTAGTACTTGTTCCTGTCCCCATGCAAGACATGAGATTTGATGTTCAATATACACCACTCTTGTGGTCCTTGGCATTACCAGCTTGTGATTTTCTGGTTGCATTATTTTCATTTTGACATTGTCAAGTCCAACATTTCCATAGTAAATCGACAAAGCATAATCTGATCTGTTACAGCTTTCCAGAAACAACTGCAGACTCTTTGTTAAGGGAGAAGGATGGCAAAATTGGGAGGTGATGTTTCAAAGTACAAAGAGGGGAAGAGATGAGGGAGCTATCAGACTTGTGCCATTATACAATGGCCTGTATTTTGGCAACATTAGTAAGAGTGACTGGTCATAGTGGGATTGGAACACTCCAAAGTGGGACTGATGTGTGAATTTGCATTGAACAAACCCCAGTAAATAAAGATACCATTCATCCAATGTTGCTCTTGACTCAGTAACCTGGTCACCAAGTACTACCTATATGTAATTTCTGTGGTCAATGGTCGGTAATGAAGATCATACATATGTGGAATAGAGGGGAATAGCCAGTTTTATATGGCTCTTTTTCCCTTTATATGATGGTCTAATTTTGGAGTTAGTGCATGTGTGTGTGTGTGTGTGTGTGTGTGTGTGTGTGTGTGTGTGTGTGTGTGTGTGTGTATATATATATATATATATATATGTATATATATATATATATATATATATATATATATATATATATATATATATATGTGTGTGTGTATGTGTGTGTGTATAATTAACAAAGGGTACAGGGGTGCAGCCCCATTACAGATGGGCATTCCTAGACTTGGAGAAAGCATATGACAAAGTCCCAAGAAAGCTGATTTGGGCAGTCATGAGGTGCTTTGAAGTCTTAGAAATATTGTTAGAATTACTGCAAGTTATATATAAGGACCCAATGACTCCAGTACAAACTGTGTTTCGTCTCACAGAGGGTTTACCAGGGGGAGTGGGTGTTCATCAGGGTTCAGCTCTGAGTAAGGTTGCCACCCATCCCGTTGTCAGCAGGACACTCACAGGTTGAGCTGCCTCATCCCGTTGCCCACTGTGCAAAGTAGTGGGACTTGAAAAGTCCCGCTTTTCAATCACACTGAGTTGCCATAGAAAAGCCGTAATTACTTCCGGCTTTTCCATGGCAATTCAGTTACATCACCAACCCGGACCTGCAGGCAAAGCTGCTGCCTGTTAGGTCCAGGTGATTTAATTTGTGCAGCAATTGGCTGCAATTCATGAAAGGGGTGGGGATTGGGGAAGGAAGAGCCCTGCAAAGATCACGGCTGTAGGAGTGCTATTTTTAAGCGCTTCTACAGCCG